>NC_057805.1:339177696-339227259 GCF_018294505.1 Triticum aestivum
ATGTGAACTACTATCTGCTACCAGAGCCGGAGGTCGAGCAACCGAGAATGAGAAGCACCCAAGAGATCCTCACAAAATATAAATTCAACGGGGTATTATATTTCTTCACCTTTGAATTTTGCATGTACCCCTATATTGCTTGTCTCTTGCTGATTTAGCTAGTAGCTGTAAATTGCGCTCCAGGATGCTGCCGCGGCAGCGGCGCACGCAAAGGATAAGCTCATGGAGCGGCAGGAGAAACTCGCGGTAAAACGATTTGGTTCCTTCTGTTGTTCAATCGACGCCAAGAGAGTAAGGTAAATCTGATATCCTGTTTCTTGGATGCCAGAAAATGGTTGAAGAATCCGCAGAGTTTGAGAGCGAGGCGGAAAACTTTGCCACCCTCGGTCAGCAGATCAGGAAATCCCTGGAGACCAAGAGATGGTGGTGGCCATCGTGATTCATAACCAATCATCTGGTCTTCGAGCGTGTGATGTAGTGTCAAAAACGCCTTATATATTATGAAACGGAGGGAGTAATACCAATGCGTTTAGCATGCCTGGCTGCTGCACTGGTCTGCGCGTGCTAAATGAAACGAGAGCAAGACGTTGCCTTTTAGCAACAAGTGGGAATGATTGTGGACGGATACATGTATCTACTCCTACTACTTAGTTTTAATTCCGTGATCGCGATGGCTGACGACCGTGCGATTAACTTCTCACCCGCCAGCGCCATACATGTACTATTCCTTTTAGTCTCATAATATAAGACGTTTTGTATTATTAGTATAGTGTTAAAAAAGTCTTACATTATTGGACGCAGGAAGTAGCTCTTATCGTGGACGGATAAATGGTACGAGGAGGCATATTTTGCTTGCGGGCTGAATGGTGCTAAGAGAAGACACGGGTGGCGTGTGCCAGCCATCGGTTGGAGGCTTCTCCGGTTGGACCGTCTATTGATGAGGTTAGGCTGCTTGCTAGTTCCCTTTTCCACTTGCTATGTCGCCTCTCCAGTTCCTAAACTAGTATGACCCCGTGATCTCTGTGGTCTGAGAATGGACCGTCCTATAAACAGAGACAGGAGCCTCTAGTGTAGCATCAACTAACTATCCGGTAGTTGTACTTCACGTAGCATAGAGTTAGCTGATGGTGCGTGGGTGATATGGTTGAGTGGTGGCACGAGGACCTCGTGGCCTCCTGCCGGCCACACCCGCAGCCGCGGTTCCCAGCAATTTCCTTTTATTAGCCCGTGTGTTTAGTGGGAGGACTTTCCAGGTCCTTATCGGACAAAGTGGTTAACCAACGCAAAGCAGCCCGTGCGCCGGCCATGGACCAACACCAACACGGTGCGTGCTGACGCTACCTTCTGCTCCGTCCAGGGGAAAAGAGAGGAGCAAACATCAGCGACCGCTCTAGGACAGAGTACCACTCTTATCTTTTAACCAGTTGACTGATCATGTGTGTGGCGGTAGTCAGTAGTACTCCATGCTAGCTCGGGCGCCACCTAGTTGCGAACCCAAGCGTGACACACAGGCACTGCCACATCAATCTCCCGTGCAAATATCCGAGCCGTCCAACGCCACCGGCCCCGTGGGAGCTTGAGACCTCCTTCAATGCATTGGTGCTAAGGTGAAGTGCTAAATGCATTAAAAAACTTAGCAACTACTCTTCAAACCAATGGCCGACCAAGATTTTGCTAAACCTGTTGCATTTGTGCTTAGCTTTTGTAGCTACATTTGAACCTGTTGCATTTAGCTAAACTTTTGCATGTCAACTTTTCTTTGAACCAATGACCACAGAGGGAGGCTTAGCTACAAAAGCTAAGCACCAACGGCTGACATTTGAACCTGTTGCATTTAGCTAAAATTTTGCATGTCAATTTTTCTTCGAACCAATGGTCGACCAAGATTTTGACCATAGAGGGTGCCAACTTTCTCATTCACAACAAAAATGCCAGGTATAACCATAAAAGAAATGTCAGTTTATCACTCTATCCTTATAATACATACTCCCGCTGTCCCAAATAAGTGTCTCATACTTAGAGTTGTACTAAGCTTGAGACACTTATTTTGAAACGGAGGGAGTATATGATTAAACTAAGAGTACTAGATAAAAAAAGATTTGCATTTTTTGAGGGAATGCCAGAGCACCCACGAAACTCCCACGGGATCCGACACTGCTCCGAACCCTTGATGAAGAAGACCAAATCTACACGAACTAGATTAACTTCATAAGTGTTGCATTAGTTATTCACACCAATAGGCGATAATCTAATATTGTTGAATGCACTATTGCCTGGGACACACCCCTTGCAAGGCAGTGTCGAACCGTTGTTTCTTCGCCGTACTATTTGGAAAGAAGATTATGACTCTCTTTGATTCATAGGATTGTCAAAACACATGAATATGAAAAATACAGGATTGGTCTCCTTTGGCTCACGGGATAGAAATATCATAATTATAGAAAAAGAGATCTTATAGAAAAATCATAGAAAGTGAGATGACATATATCTCAATTTCTCTATCTAAAGAGATGTCATTTGATGCATGTGATAGTATTTTCCCACTGAGTCTAGGCTAAGACCTTCTTTTCAAAGGAAAATTTTCTTTGGAGCCATTTGGTTTGTAGTAATGGATTTCTATTCCTATGTAGGATAAAAACCAATCCTTCACATTTTAAAGAAAAAACATTAGCCTAAACTCAAGGAAAAAAATCTTATCCTCTCCATCAAATGCCATCTCTTTCCATCTATGAATTGACATACGATCACCTCACTTCATATGCTTTTCCTATTCCAATGATATTCCCATCCTATGAATCAAAGAAGGCCTATTTTTCCCTTTCAAAGGTGAAGGATAGGTTCTTATCCTACATAGAAAGAGGAATCCATTTCTACAAACCAAAGAGCTCCAAAGAAAAATTTCCTACAAAATTCCTATCCTTTATGATTCCTAGAAAATTCATGTAAACCAAAGGACTCCTTCGAGTTGCATGCCCACTTGAACTCTATAGGGTTAGTAGAGAGTGTTTGATGCCATAGGAAAAACAAAGAAATTATAAAAAGAGGTTGGAGTGAATGTTAGATTTCCTACGAAATATAGTACACATGGTTCTTTAGAAAAAAATCCATACGATTTATAGGATTTAATCCTATGAATCAAACGACCAACTTAGAAAAAATTCTTAATGATTCTAACCATCCAAAAATCCTAGGGAATTTATCTGAATCGAAGCAGCCCTAGGAGCGCAAAAAAGGCAAAGACAAAGCTCACAAGGAAGATAACTAGGATAGTCACTGTTGGCACACCTGTCTAACTGAAGGAAATATGCCCTAGAGGCAATAATGAAGTTGTTATTTTATATTTCCTTATTCATGATAAAGGTTTATTATTCATGCTAGAATTGTATTGATCGGAAACCTTAATACATGTGTGAATACATAAACAAACACCGTGTCCCTAGTGAGCCTCTACTAGACTAGCTCGTTGATCAAAGATGGTTAAGGTTTCCTAACCATTGACATGAGTTGTCATTTGATAACGGGATCATATCATTAGGAGAATGATGTGATGGACAAGACCCATCCATTAGCTTAACATTATGATCGTTAAGTTTTATCGCTATTGCTTTCTTCATGTCAAATACATATTCCTTCGACTATGAGATTATGCAACTCCCGGATACCAGAGGAATGCCTTGTGTGCTATCAAAACATCACAACGTAACTAGGTGATTATAAAGATGCTCTACAGGTATCTCCGAAGGTGTTTGTTGAGTTGGCATAGATCGAGATTAGGATTTGTCACTCCGAGTATCAGAGAGATATCTTTGGGCCCTCTTGGTAATACACATCATAAGCTTGCAAGCAAACGACTAAGGAGTTAGTCACGAGGTAATGTATTACCGAACAAGTAAAGAGACCTACCGGTAACGAGATTGAACTAGGTATGAAGATACCGACGATCAAATCTCGGGCAAGTAACATACCGACAGACAAAGGGAATAACGTATATTGTCATAACGGTTCGACCGGTAAAGATCTTCATAGAATATGTAGGAGCCAATATGGGCATCCAGGTTCCGCTATTGGTTATTGACCGGAGATGTGTCTCGGTCATGTCTACATAGTTCTCGAACCCGTGGGGTCCAAACACTTAACGTTCGATGACGATATTGTATTATATGAGTTATGTTGACCGAATGTTGTTCAGAGTCCCGGATGAGATCACAGATATGACGAGGAGTCTCGAAATGGTCGAGAGATAAAGATTGATATATAGGACGATAGTATTCGGACAACGAAAGTGTTCTGGAGGGTACCGGGTACATATCGGGTCACCGGAAGGGGTTCCGGGCACCCCCGGCAAAAGATATGGGCCTAATGGGCCAAGAGGGGAAACGCACCAGCCACCAGGGGCTGGTGCCATGGGGAGACCCCAAGTAGGATTCAGCCTACTTGGGTGCCTCCTTGGCTGCCTCCCTCTCCCTCACACCTATATATATGGGGGGGGGGCTAGCACACACGCCCCCCTCCATCGTTTTCTCCCACGGTCATATCTTCGTAGTGCTTAGGCGAAGCCCTGTGAGGATCACTTCACCATCACTGTCACCACGCCGTCGTGCTGACGGAACTCATCTACTACCTCGACGTCTTGCTGGATCAAGAAGGCAAGGGACGTCACCGAGCTGAACGTGTGCAGGAACACGGAGGTGCCGTGCGTCCGGTACTTGATTGGTTGAAGCGCGAAGAAGTTCGACTACATCAAGCGCGTTGAGAAACGCTTCCGCTTACGGTCTACTAGGGTACGTAGACACACTCTCCCCCTCGTTGCTATGCATCTCCATGGATAGATCATTACGTGTGCGTAGATTTTTTTTTTGTTTTCCATGCAATGTTTCCCAATAGTGGCATCATGAGCCAGGTCTATGCGTAGATGATATGCACGAGTAGAACACAAAGAGTTGTGGGCGGTGATAGTCATACTACTTACCACCAACGTCTTATCTTGATTTGACGGTATTGTGGGATGAAGCGGCCCCGACCAACCTTACATGTCCACGCACATGAGATCCCCGTTTACTAGGAAGATAAGAATCAAAAGGATCGAACTACCTACTCATTATTCGGAGGTGACCGGTTTCACCGACAGACATGCAACTAGTTTTGCATAAAGGTGGCTGGCAGGTGTCTGTTTATCCTACTTTAGTTGAATCGAATTTGACTGCGGCCGGTCCTTGAAGAAGGTTAAAACATCAAACTTGACGAAACACCGTTGTGGTTTGATGCGTAGGTAAGAACGGTTCTTGCTAGTAGCCCGTAGCAGCCACGTAAAAGTTGCAACAACAAAGTAGAGGATGTCTAACTTGTTTTTGCAGGGCATGTTGTGATGTGATATGGTCAAGACATAATGTGATATACGTTATTGTATGAGATGATCATGTTTTGTAAAAGTTATCGGCAACCGACAGAAGCCTTATGGTTGTCTTTTTATTGTATGAAATGCAAACACCATGTAATTGATTTACTTTATCACTATGCGTTAGCGATAGTTGTAGAAGCAATAGTTGGCGAGACGACCACGACGCAACGATGGAGATCAAGGTGTCGAGTCGGTGACAATGGAGATCATGACGATGCTTTGGAGATGGAGATCAAAAGCACAAGATGACGATGGCTATATCATGTCACATATTTTGATTGCATATGATGTTTATCTTTTATGCATCTTATTTTGCTTAGCACGGCGGTAGCATTATAAGATGATCCCTTTACTAAATTTCAAGGTAAAAGTGTTCTCGCTGAGTATGCACCGTTGCTACAGTTCGTTGTGTTGAGTAATACGTCTCCGTCGTATCTATAATTTTTGATTGTTTCATGCCAATATTATACAACTTTCACATATTTTTGGTAACTTTTTATATGATTTATTGGATTAACTTATTGATCTAGTGCCCAGTGCCGGTGCCAGTTCCTGTTTTTTGCATGTTTTTTGTATCATAGAATATCCATATCAAACGAAGTCCAAATGCAATAAAATTTTACGGAGAATTATTTTGGAATATTTGTGATTTTTGGGAGCTGGAATCACCGCAAACAGAGGCCCACACAGCCCACAAGACACCAGGGCGCGGCCCCGGAGCCAGGCACGTGGTGGTGGGTTGTGCTCACCTCGTACGTCGGTTGGAGCTCTACTTCGGGCGCAAGGAAGCTTATATCCGAAAAAAATCATGTTAAAATCTCAGCGCAATCGGAGTTACGAATCTCCGGGAATATAAAAAACGGTTTTTGGCCAGATCTGAGGAACGCAAAACAGAAGGGAACAGTGAGATAGATCCAATCTCGGAGGGGCTCTGCCCCTCCGCCGCCATGGAGGCCATGGACCAGAGGGGGAACTCTCCTCCCATCTAGGGGGAGGCCAAGGAATAAGAAGAAGGAGGGGGGCTCTCTCCCGGTGGCATCGAAACTCCGCCGGGGCAAGGATCGTGACGGCGATCTACATCAACAATCTTGCTACCGTCAACACCAACTTTCTCCCCCTCTATGCAGCGGTGTAACCTCCCTTCTCCCTGCTATAATCTCTACTTAAACATGGTGCTCAACTCCATATATTATTTCCCAATGATATGTGGTTATCCTATGATGTTTGAGTAGATCCGTTTTGTCCCGTGGGTTAATCGTGATCTTGGTTGGTATGATTGCATATTTTATTTATGGTGCTGTCCTACGGTGCCCTCTGTCTCGCGCAAACGGAGGGATCCTCGTTGTAGGGTGTTGCAATACGTTCATGATTCGCTTATGGTGGGTTGCGAGAGTGATAGAAGCTTAAACCCGAGTAGGTGGGTTGTTGCGTATGTGATAAAGAGGACTTGATACTTAATGCTATGGTTGGGTTTCACGACCTTAATGATCTTTAGTAGTTGCGGATGCTTACTAGGGGTCCAATCATAAGTGCATATGATCCAAGTAGAGAAGGTATGTTAGCTCATGCCTCTCCCTCATATAAAATTACAAGAATGATTACCGGTACTTGTTATCGATTGCCTAGGGACAAATGACTTTCTTGTTGACAAAAGCTATCCACTTTTATTACCTTGCAATTTACTCGTAGTTTTATTCTCGCAAAGTACTCGTAGTTTTATTCTTGCAAAATAGTTTCATACTTGTTTTAGGTAAAGGAAACGTCAGGTGTGCGTAGAGTCGTTTCGGTGGTCGATAGAACTTGAGGGAATATTTGTTCTACCTTTAGCTCCTCGTTGGGTTCAACACTCTTATTTATCAAAGAAGGCTACAAACGATCCCTTATACTTGTGGGTTATCAAGACGTTTTTCTGGCGCCGTTGCCGGGGAGCAATAGCGTGGGGTGAATATTCTTGTGTGTGCTTGTTTGGTTTATCACTAAGTAGTTTTTATTTTCTGTTCTAAGTTGTTATCTATCTTTAGTTATAGATATGGACCATGAAACACCAAAAAAATTAGTTGTACTTGCTACTCATGGAGATGGGGGACCTCCTAAAACCCTCGATACTCATTATGTGAAAGATATTATGCACTATTTTGATAATTCTGAGAAAACCCCATTCAACTATATAATGGGAGTAACGTTGGATCAACGTGGATACTTTAGGGATTATCGCTTGACTCATAAAGGGAAATTGTTATGGGATCAAATTCATATGTTGCATTGGTATGCTCGGGACCTATTCTTGAGATATGATTATACTTCTTGCTCTAGGATGAAGGCTCCACACCTTCCCTTTACATGTGAATTTAACGATAATGAAACCTTAGCTTCTAATGCTAATGGTAGATATGATTACTATGATGTGGAACAAATAGAATAATTTGTTGCTTTTAAGGGTGCTTATGAAATTGAATCTTTGTTTGAAAAGTTTGAAGATTTTGATGATTCAGTTTATAGACCTGAAAATTTTGCTATCCTTAAATATTGCTATGATAATTATAAATTTAATTACGATATTGATGTATTTATTGAGAAAGTCTCCGCTTTCCAAGAAGAGACTGATATTTTGCAGGAGTCTATGGAAGACGAAATTGATGAAACTGCGAGCTCATTGGATGAAAAAGATGGTGAGGAGAGCGAAGAACAAAAGGAGGAAAAGCGGATTAGCTACCCATGCCCACCTTCTAATGAGAGTAAACCTCCAACTCATACATTGTTTACTGTCCCTTCGTTCTTACCGAAGGATGAATGCTATGATAATTGCTATGATCCCGTTGATTCATTTGAAATATCCCTTTCTGATGAACTTGATGCTTGTGGCCATGATGCCAATATGAATTATGCTTATGGAGATGAACTTGCTATCGTTCCTTATATTAAGAATGAAATTGTTGCTATTGCACCCACACATGATAGTGCTATTATCTTTTTGAATTCTCCAAACTACACTATATCGGAGAAGTTTGCACTTATTAAGGATTACATTGATGGGTTGCCTTTTACCGTTGCACATGATGATTTTGATGAATGTAATATGCATGTGCTTGCTGATCCTACTTGAAATTATTATGAGAGATGAACTACATCTCCGCCTCTCTATGTTTACAACACGATAAAGTTGCAAGAAACTGCTTATACTATGCACTGGCCTTTACTTGATGTGCACGAATTGTTCCTTTATGACATGCCGATGCATAGGAAGAGAGTTAGACTTCGTCATTGCATGATATATGTTGCTTTGTTCTCACTACAAAATGCCAAATCATTGTTAATTAAAATTGGATTTGATATACCTTGGGATCCGGGTGGATCCACCACTTGAGCTCTTTATGCCTAGCTTAATGGCTTTAAAGAAAGCGCTGTCAGGGAGACAACCCGGAAGTTTTAGAGAGTCATTTATTTCCGTTGAGTGCTTTTATAAAGTTTAAAAACAAAAAAAATATAGAGGGGAACTTAAAACTTCACAAAAAGGAAAGTGAAAGTGACAGAGACGAGCATTGTTGAAGTGGGGGAGCTCCTTGAACTTTGTTCATGCCCATGGAAACTTTGTGAATCTCAACTACAGAAACTTGTCAAGAAAAATAATTATCCCCTTGTACAAATCCCTTGTATTGTAAAATTATTGTGCCAAGGTTTGCCTTTAGGATGATTAGATTGCTTGTTGGTATGTGCGGTGCAGAAACAGAAACTTTGGCTGTAGCGCGTGAATTTTCATATTTTACTGGAATGTCAAAAGGTTCTGAAACTTTTTGCACACTATTTCTATAAAAATTGTTTATGTTGTCCTAATTTTTCAGAATTTTTGGAGTTACAGAAGTATGGTAATGTTCAGATTACTACAGACTGTCCTGTTTAAGACAGATTCTGTTTTTGATGCATTGTTTTGCTTGTTTTGATGAAACTATCGATTTCTATCAGTGGATTAAGCCATGAAAAATTTATATTACAGTAGCTACAATGCAAAAACAAAGTATGAATTGGTTTGCAACAGTACTTAGAGTAGTGATTTGCTTTATTATACTAACGGATCTTACCGAGCTTTCTGTTGAGTTTTGTGTGGGTGAAGTGATCAAAGATCGGGGAGGTCCCGATATGAGGAGAAGGAGGAGAGGAAAGAGCTCAAGCTTGGGGATGCCCAAGGCACCCCAAGTAAATATTCAAGGAGACTCAAGCGTCTAAGCTTGGGGATGCCCCGGAAGGCATCCCATCTTTCTTCAACAAGTATCGGTATGTTTTCGTTCTCGTTTCGTTCATGTGATATGTGTGAATCTTGGAGTGTCTTTTGTGTTTATTTTTCACTTTTATTTTATGCACCATGCTGGTATGAGATAGTCCATGGTTGATTTATAGAATGCTCATTGCACTTTACTTATATCTTTTGAGTATGGCTTTATAGAATGCTTCAGGTGCTTCACTTATATCATTTGAAGTTTGGATTGCCTGTTTCTCTTCAAATAGAAAACCGTTGTTCGTATAATGCTCTTTTGCTTCACTTCTACTTGTTAGAGCATGGTCTTTTGTAGAAAGAATTAAACTCTCCTGCTTCACTTATATCTATTTAGAGAGTCAACAGGAATTGGTCATTTGCATGGTTAGTCATGAAATCCTACATAAAACTGATGGATCACTGAATATGATATGCTTGATTCCTTGCAATAGTTTTGCGATATAGAGATGGAATATGCGGGAGGTACTAGTAAACGGTTGTGGTTAGTAATAATATTGGTGTTAAGGTTTGTGATTCCCGAAGCATGCACGTACAGTCTCTCATTATGCTATGATGTTGGAGCATGATTTATTATTGATTGTCTTCCTTATGAGTGGCGGTCGGGGACGAGCAATGGTCTTTTCCTACCAATCTATCCCCCTAGGGGCATGCGTAGTAGTACTTTGCTTCGAGGGCTAATAAACTTTTGCAATAACTATGTGAGTTCTTTATGACTAATGTGAGTCCATGGATTATACGCACTCTTACCTTTTCGCAATTTGCTAGCCTCTACGGTACCGTGCATTGCCCTTTCTCACCTCGAGAGTCGGTGCAAACTTCGCTGGTGCATCCAAACCCCGTGATATGATACGCTCTATCACACATAAGCCTTATTATATCTTCCTCAAAACAGCCACCATACCTACCTATTATGGCTTTTCCATGGACATTCCGAGATATATTGCCATGCAACTTCCACCGCTTCCATTTTGATGACCTGAGCATTCATTGTCATATTGCTTTGCATGATCATATACTGACATAGTAGTTGTGGCTCAGCCACCATTCATCATTTTTATACATGTTACGCTAGATCATTGCACATCCTGGTACATTGCCAGAGGCATTCATATAGAGTCATACTTTGTCATAGGTATCAAGTTGTAATTTTTATTTCTTTTGAGTTATAAGTAAATAGAAGTGTGATGATCATCATTATTCATTTTTAGAGCAGTGCCCCAGTGAGGAAAGGATGATGGAGACTATGATACCCCCACAAGTCGGGATGAGACTCCGGACAATGAGAGAAAAAGAAAAAGGAAAAAAGAAAAAAGAGAAAAAAGAAAGAAAGAAAAAGAAAGAAAAAAAAAGAAAAAAAATAAACAAAGAGAGAAGGGGCATTGTTAGTATCCTTTACCACACTTGTGCTTCAAAGTAGCACCATGTTTTTCATATTGAGAGTCTCCTATGTTGTCACTTTCATATACTAGTGGGAATTTTTCATTATAGGATTAGATGCACACCCACTTAGTTTCATATTGAGCTTTCATACACTTATAGCTCTTAGTGCATTCGTTGCATGGCAATCCCTACTCCTCACGTTGATATCGATTGATGGACATCTCCATAGGCCGTTGGTTAGCCGGATCGATGTGAGACTTTCTTACTTTTTTGTCTTCTATATATTTACCCCTATCATCATACTCTATTCCAGCCATAGTGCTATACCCATGGCTTGCGCTCATGTATTGCGTGAGGGCTGAAAAAGCTGAAGCGCGTTAAAAAGTATGAACCAATTGCTCGGCTTGTCATCGGGGTTGTGCATGAAAAATACTTTGTGTTAAGAAGACAGAGCATGACAAGACTCTATGATTTTGTAGGGATAACTTTCTTTAGCGTTGATATTTTGAAAGACATGATTGTTTGTTGGGATGACTGAGTATTGATGTCTTTATGTCAAATTATAGACTATTGCTTTGAATCACTATGTCTTAATATTCATGCCATGATTAGATATATGATCAAGTTTATGTTAGAGAGCATTCCACATAAAAAATTATCTTTTTTTTGTCATTTACCTACTCGAGGACGAGCAGGAATTAAGCTTGGGGATGCTGATACGTCTCCATCATATCTATATTTTTTGTTTTTTCATGCCAATATTATACAACTTTCACATATTTTGGCAACTTTTTATATGATTTATTGTACTAACTTATTGATCCAGTGCCCAGTGCGAGTTCCTGTTTTTTGCATGTTTTTTGTATCGCAGAATATCCATATCAAACTAAGTCCAAATGCAATAAAATTTTACGGAGAATTATTTTGGAATATTTGTGATATTTGGGAGCTGGAATCACCGCAAACGGAGGCCCACACAGCCCACAAGACACCAGGGCGCGACTCTGGAGCCAGGCGCGTGGTGGTGGGTTGTGCTCACCTCGTACGTCGGTTGGAGCTCTACTTCGGGCGCAAGGAAGCTTATATCCTAATAAAATCATGTTAAAATCTCAGCGCAATTGGAGTTACGGATCTCCGGGAATATAAGAAACGGTTTTCGGCAGATCTGAAGAACGCGAAACAGAAGGGAACAGAGAGATAGATCCAATCTCGGAGGGGCTCCCGCCCCTCCGTCGCCATGGAGGCCATGGACCAGAGGGGGAACTCTCCTCCCGTCTAGGGGGAGGCCAAGGAAGAAGAAGAAGGAGGGGGGGCTCTCTCCCCCTCTCTCCCGGTGGTGCCGAAACGCCGTTGGGGCAAGGATCGTGACGGCGATCTACATCAACAATCTTGCTACCGTCAACACCAACTTTCTCCCCTCTATGCAGCGGTGTAACCTCTCTTCTCCCCGCTACAATATCTACTTAAACATGGCGCTCAACTCCATATATTATTTCCCAATGATATGTGGTTATCCTATGATGTTTGAGTAGATCTGTTTTGTCCTGTGGGTTAATCATGATCTTGGTTGGTATGATTGTATATTTTATTTATGATGCTGTCCTACGGTGCCCTCCGTCTCGCGCAAACGGAGGGATCCTCGTTGTAGGGTGTTGCAATACGTTCATGATTCGCTTATGGTGGGTTGCGAGAGTGACAGAAGCTTAAACCCGAATAGGTGGGTTGTTGCGTATGGGATAAAGAGGACTTGATACTTAATGATATGGTTGGGTTTCACGACCTTAATGATCTTTAGTAGTTGCGGATGCTTTCTAGGGGTCCAATCATAAGTGCATATGATCCAAGTAGAGAAAGTATGTTAGCTCATGCCTCTCCCTCATATAAAATTACAAGAATGATTACCGGTACTTGTTATCGATTGCCTAGGGACAAATGACTTTCTTGTTTACAAAAGCTATCCACTTTTATTACCTTGCAATTTACTTGTAGTTTTATTCTCGCAAAGTACTCATAGTTTTATTCTTGCAAAATAGTTTCATACTTGTTTTAGGTAAAGCAAACGTCAAGTGTGCGCAGAGTTGTATCGGTGGTCGATAGAACTTGAGGGAATATTTGTTCTACTTTTAGCTCCTCGTTGGGTTCGACACTCTTATTTATCGAAGAAGGCTACAAACGATCCGCTATACTTGTGGGTTATCATTGAAACACCACGTGATGATCGGGTGTGATAGACTCTACGTTCACATACAACGGGTGCAAGACAATTTTGCACATACGGAATACTTGGGTTAAACTTGACAAGCCTTGCATGTACAGACATGGCCTCAGAACATTGGAGACCGAAAGGTCAAACGTGAATCATATAGTAGATATGATCAACATAGAGATGTTCACCATTGATGACTACCCCATCTCACGTGATGATCGGACATGGGTTGTTGATTTGGATCACATATCACTTAGATGACTTGAGGGATGTCTATTTAAGTGGGAGTTCTTAAGTAATATGATTAATTGAACTTAATTTATCATGAACTTAGTCCTGATAGTATTTGCAAATCTATGTTGTAGATCAATGGCTCGCGATGTAGTTCCCCTATATTTTTTATATGTTCCTAGAGAAAACTAAGTTGAAAGACGTTAGTAGCAATGATGCGGACTGGGTCTGTGATCTTAGGATTATCCTCAATACTGCACAGAAGAATTATGTCCTTGATGCACCGCTGGGGGAAAGACCTGTTGCAGGAGCAGATGTTGATGTTATGAATGTTTGGCAAGCTCGATATGATGACTACTTGATAGTTTAGTGCGCCATGATTTACGGCTTAGAACCGGGACTTCAAAAACATTTTGAACGCCACGGAGCATATGAGATGTTCCAAGAGATGAAAATTGGTATTTCAGATTCATGCCCATGTCGAGAGGTATGAGACCTCTGACAAGTACTATGCCTACAATCGCTTGAATCAAGTGGGAGTTAATCTTCTAGATAAGATAGTGATTGACAGAGTTCTCTAGTCACTATCACTAAGCTACTAGAACTTAGTGATGAACTATAATATGCAAGGGATGACAAAAACGATTCCCGAGCTCTTCGCGATGCTGAAATCGGCGAAGGTAGAAATCAAGAAAGAGCATCAAGTGTTGATATTTAACAAGACCACTAGTTTCAAGAAAAAAGGGCAAGGGAAAGAAAGGGAACTTCAAGAAGAATGGCAAGCAAGTTGCCGCTCCCATGAAGAAGCCTAAAGCTGGACCCAAGCCTAAAACTGAGTGCCTCTACTGCAAAGGAAATAGTCACTGGAAGCAGAACTACCCCAAATACTTGGAGGATAAGAAGGATGGCAAAGTGAACAAAGGTATATTTGATATACATGTTACTGATGTGTACCTTACTAGTGTTCGTAGTAGCCCCTGGGTATTTGATACCGGTTCAGTTGCTAAGATTACTAACTCGAAACAGGAGTTGCAGAATAAACAGAGACTAGTTAAGGGTGAGGTGACGATGTGTGTTGGAAGTGATTGCAAGGTTGATACGATCACCATCGCACACTCCCTCTACCTTCGGGATTAGTGTTGAGCCTAAATAAATGTTATTTGGTGTTTGCATTGAGCATGAATATGATTTGATCATGTTTATTGCAATACAGTTATTCATTTAAGTCAGAGAATAATTGTTGTTCTGTTTACATGAATAAAACCTTCTATGGCCATACACCAAATGTGAATGATTTATTGAATCTCGATCGTAGTGATACACATATTCAAAATATTGATGCCAAAAGATGCAAAGCTGATAATGATAGTGCAACATACTTGTGGCATTGCTGTTTAGGTCATATTGGTGTAACGCGCATGAAGAAACTCCATGCGGATGGACTTTTGGAATCACTTGATTATGAATCATTTGATACTTGCGAACCATGCCTCATGGGCAAGATGACTAAAACTCCATTCTCCAGAACAATGGAGCGAGCTAATGACTTATTGGAAATAATACATACCGATGTATGCGGTCCGATGTGTATTGAAGCATGCGGCGGGTATCATTATTTTCTGACCTTCACAGATGATTTTAGCAGATATGGGTATATCTGCTTAATGAAACACAAGTCTAAAACATTTGAAAAGTTCAAAGAATTTCAGAGTGAAGTGGAGAATCATCGTAACAAGAAAATAAAGTTTCTATGATCTGATCACAGAGGCAAATATTTGAGTTACGAGTTTGGCCTTCATTTAAAACAATGTGGAATAGTTTCACAACTCACGCCACCTGGAACACCACATTGTAATGGTGTGTCCGAACGTCATAATCGTACTTTATTAGATATGGTGCGATATATGATGTCTCTTACCAATTTACCACTATCATTTTGGGGTTATGCATTAGAGACAGCCGCATTCACGTTAAATAGGGCACCATCTAAATCCGTTGAGACGACATCGTATGAACTGTGGTTTGGAAAGAAACCTAAGCTGTTGTTTCTTAAAAGTTTGGGGATGCGACGCTTGTGTCAAAAGGCTTCAGCCTGATAAGCTCGAACCCAAATCGAAGAACTGTGTCTTCATAGGATACCCTAAGGAAACAATTGGGTACACCTTCTACCAGAGATCCGAAGGCAAGATCTTTGTTGCCAAGAATGGAACATTTTTAGAGAAGGAGTTTCTCTCGAAAGAAGTGAGTGGGAGGAAAGTAGAACTTGATGAGGTAATTGTACCTTCTCTCGAATTGGAAAGTAGCACATCAGAGAAATCCATTCTCGTGATGCCTACACCAACTAGAGAGGAAGCTAATGATGATCATGAAACTTCAGATCAAGTTACTACTGGACCTCGTAGGTCAAATAGAGCATGTTCCACACCAGAGTGGTACGGTAATCCTGTTCTGGAAGTTATGTTACTAGACCATAGCGACCCTATGAACTATGAAGAAGCTACGATGAGCCCAGATTCCGATAAATGGCTTGAGGCCGTGAAATCTGAGATAGGATCCATGTATGAGAACAAAGTGTGGACTTTGGTGGACTTGCCCGATGATCGGCGAGCCAAAGAGAATAAATGGATCTTCAAGAAGAAGACTGACGCTGATGGTAATGTTACTGTCTACAAAGCTCGACTTGTCACCAAAGGTTTTCGACAAGTTCAAGGAGTTGACTACGATGAGACCTTCTCACCTATAGTGATGCTTAAGTCTGTCCGAATCATGTTAGCAATTGCCGCATTTTATAAAATATGGCAAATGGATGTCAAAACTGCATTCCTTAATGGATTTCTTAAAGAAGAGTTGTATATGATGCAACCAGAACGATTTGTCGATCCTAAAGGTGCTAACAAAGTGTGCAAGCTCCAGCGATCCATCTATGGACTGGTGCAAGCATCTCGGAGTTGGAATATATGCTTTGATGAGGTGATCAAAGTATATGGTTTTATACAGACTTTTGATGAAGCCTGTATTTAAAAGAAAGTGAGTGGGAGCTCTGTAGAATTTCTGATATTATATGTGGATGACATATTGCTGATCGGAAATAATATAAAAATTCTGGATAGCATAAAAGGATACTTGAATAAGATTTTTTCAATGAAAGACCTCGGTGAATCTGCTTACATATTAGGCATCAAGATCTATAGAGATAGATCAAGACGCTTGATAAGATTTTCAGTGAGTACATACCTTGACAGGTTTTTGAAGGAGTTCAAAATGGATTAGTCAAAGAAGGAGTTCTAGCCTGTATTGTAAGGTGTGAAGTTGAGTAAGAATCAAAGCCCGACCATGGCAGAAGATAGAGAGAGAGTGAAGGTCATTCCCTATGCCTCAGCCATAGGTTCTATAAAGTTTGCCATGCTGTGTACCAGACCTATTATGTACCTTGCCATGAGTTTGGCAACGGGGTACAATAGTGATCTAGGAGTAGATCACTGGACAGCGATCAAAATTATCCTTAGAGAACTAAGGAAATATTTTCTCGGTTATGGAGGTGATAAAGAGTTCGTCGTAAAGGGTTACGTTGATGCAAGCTTTGACACCGATTCAGATGACTATGAGTCTCAATCTGGATACATATTGAAAGTGGGAGCAATTAGCTAGAGTAGCTCAATGCAGAGCATTGTAGACATAGAAACTTGCAAAATACATATGGATCTGAATGTGGCAGACCCGTTGACTAAACCTCTCTCACAAGCAAAACATGATCACACCTTAGTACTCTTTGGGTGTTAATCACAGGGCGATGTGAACTAGATTATTGACTCTAGTAAACTCTTTGGGTGTTAGTCACATGGCGATGTGAACTATGGGTGTTAATTACATGATGATGTGAATTAGATTATTGACTCTAGTGCAAGTGGGAGACTGAAGGAAATATGCCCTATAGGCAATAATGAAGTTGTTATTTTATATTTCCTTATTCATGATAAAGGTTTATTATTCAAGCTAGAATTGTATTGATCGGAAACCTTAATACATGTGTGAATACATAAACAAACACAGTGTCCGTAGTGAGTCTCTACTAGACTAGCTCGTTGATCAAAGATAGTTAAGGTTTCCTAACCATTGACATGAGTTGTCATTTGATAACGGGATCACATCATTAGGAGAATGATGTGATGGACAAGACCCATCCGTTAGCTTAGCATTATGATCGTTAAGTTTTATTGCTATTGCTTTCTTCATGTCAAATACATACTCCTTCAACTATGAGATTATGCAACTCCCGGATACCAAAGGAATGCCTTATGTGCTATAAAACGTCACAACGTAACTGGGTGATTATAAAGATGCTCTACATGTATCTCCGAAGGTGTTTGTTGAGTTGGCATAGATTGAGATTAGGATTTGTCACTCCGAGTATCAGAGAGGTATCTCTGGGCCCTCTCAGTAATACACATCATAAGCTTGCAAGAAAACGAAGGAGTTACTCATGAGGTTATGTATTACGGAATGACTAAAGAGACTCTGTAACGAGATTGAGCTAGGTATGAAGATACCGACGATCGAATCTCGGGCAAGTAACATACCGATAAACAAATGGAATAACGTGTATTGTCATAACAGTTCGACCGGTAAAGATCTTCGTAGAATATGTAGGAGCCAATATGTGCATCCAGGTTTCGCTATTGGTTATTGACCGGGGAGGTGTCTCGGTCATGTCTACATAGTTCTCGAACCCGTAGGGTCTGCACGCTTAACGTTCGACGACGATATTGTATTATATGAGTTATGTGATTTGGTGACCGAATGTTGTTCGGAGTCCCGGATGAGATTGTAGACATGATGAGGAGTCTCGAAATGGTCGATAGGTAAAGATTGATATATAGGACGATAGTATTCGGACACCGGAAGTGTTCCGGAGGGTACCGGGTACATATCGGGTCACCGGAAGGGGTTCCGGGCACCCCCGGCAAAAGATATGGGCCTAATGGGCCAAGAGGGGAAACACACCATCCACCAGGGGCTGGTGCTGTGGGGAGACCCCAAGTAGGATTCGGCCTACTTGGGAGCCTCCTTGGCTGCCTCCGTCTAACTGAAGGAAATATGCCCTAGAGGCAATAATGAAGTTGTTATTTTATATGTCCTTATTCATGATAAAAGTTTATTATTCATGCTAGAATTGTATTGATCGGAAACCTTAATACATGTGTGAATACATAAACAAACACCGTGTCCCTACTGAGCCTCTACTAGATTAGCTCGTTGATCAAAGATGGTTAAGGTTTCCTAACCATTGACATGAGTTGTCATTTGATAACGGGATCATATCATTAGGAGAATGATGTGATGGACAAGACCCATCCGTTAGCTTAGCATTATGATCGTTAAGTTTTATCGCTATTGCTTTCTTCATGTCAAATACATATTCCTTCGACTATGAGATTATGCAACTCCCGGATACCAGAGGAATGCCTTGTGTGCTATCAAAACATCACAACGTAACTAGGTGATTATAAAGATGCTCTACAGGTATCTCCGAAGGTGTTTGTTGAGTTGGCATAGATCGAGATTAGGATTTGTCACTCCGAGTATGGGAGAGATATCTTTGGGCCCTCTTGGTAATACACATCATAAGCTTGCAAGCAAACGACTAAGGAGTTAGTCACGAGGTAATGTATTACCGAACAAGTAAAGATACCTGCCGGTAACGAGATTGAACTAGGTATGAAGATACCGACGATCAAATCTCGGGCAAGTAACATACCGACAGACAAAGGGAATAACGTATATTGTCATAACGGTTCGACCGGTAAAGATCTTCATAGAATATGTAGGAGCCAATACGGGCATCCAGGTTCCGCTATTGGTTATTGACCGAAGAGGTGTCTCGGTCATGTCTACATAGTTCTCGAACCCGTAGGGTCCAAACACTTAACGTTCGATGACGATATTGTATTATATGAGTTATGTTGACCGAATGTTGTTCAGAGTCCCGGATGAGATCACAGACATGACGAGGAGTCTCGAAATGGTTGAGAAATAAAGATTGATATATAGGACGATAGTATTCGGACACCGAAAGTGTTCTGGAGGGTACCGGGTACATATCGGGTCACCGGAAGGGGTTCCGGGCACCCCCGGCAAAAGATATGGGCCTAATGGGCCAAGAGGGGAAACGCACCAGCCACCAAGGGCTGGTGCTGTGGGGAGACCCCAAGTAGGATTGGGCCTACTTGGGAGCCTCCTTGGCTGCCTCCGTTCTCCCTCCCACCTATATATATATGTGTGTGTGTGGGGGTGCCCCTAGCACACACGAGACAATTGTTAGCCGTGTGCGGCGCCGCCCTCCACCGTTTACTCCCACGGTCATATCTTCGTAGTGGTTAGGCGAAGCCCTACGAGGATCACTTCACCATCACCGTCACCACGCCGTCGTGCTGACGAAACTCATCTACTACCTCGACGTCTTGCTGGATCAAGAAGGCGAGGGACGTCACCGAGCTGAACGTGTGCAGAACGTGGAGGTGTCGTGCGTTCGGTACTTGATCGGTTGAAGCGTGAAGAAGTTCGACTACATCAACCGCGTTGAGAAACGCTTCCGCTTACGATCTACGAGGGTACGTAGACACACTCTCTCCCTCGTTGCTATGCATCTCCATGGATAGATCATTGCGTGTGTGTAGATTTTTTTTGTTTTTCATGCAATGTTTCCCAACACTAACATGCTGCTCCTACTCCAAAAAGAGACATTAACTTCACCAATTTGGTTGATGAAGCACAATTCTTTGTCCAACCTTCCCAGTGGCGGAGACATCCCCAGGCAGTCCGGGCCGTTGCTTGAGGCACAGTTCATTCGTTATATGTAGCTAGAGTACTACGTAAATGAAGGCGGTTTGTGCCTTGATCCAATGCTAATGCCGCCACTGAGCCTTCCTAGGCACTTTATTCAGCCCAAGGATAGAGCAAGATGCGACTTCCCTTCATTCTCCAATAAGCTACCCACAAGATAATATAGGCCATTCGTTCCTCCTAATCGAATGGTTAATATTGACTGGTACTCCACTTTTTTTGAACACATTATAGATACTTCACTTCTAGTGTTAGAGAGTACCACAACTAAATATAATGGAGTACCATGACCAAAATGTTAAAATGGTAATTCGGAATATATGTCTCTGTGTATATTTTTCAATGGCCATGGTGGCGTCTAATTTCCTAAACCCTAGATTCACGTTGAAAGGATCGATATAGTTGACTAGAGGGGGGGGGGGGTGAATAGGGAACTAATTTTTTAGCTTTTCTTTACCAATTTAAACTTTGCATCAAAGTAGGTTGCCTAGATATGCAACTAGGTGAGCAACCTATATGATGCAACAACAACAAGCACACAAGCAAGCAAGGGATACAACACAATATAAGCTTGCACAAGTAAAGGTAAGAGATAACCAAAAGTGGAGCCGGTGGAGATGAGGATGTGTTACCGAAGTCCCTTCCCTTTGAGGGAAGTAAATCTCCGTTGGAGCGGTGTAGAGGCACAATGCTCCCCAAGAAGCCACTAGGGCCACCGTATTCTCCTCACGCCCTCACACAATGCGAGATGCCGTGATTCCACTATTGGTGCCCTTGGAGGCGGAGATCGAACCTTTACAAACAAGGTTGGGGCTATCTCCACAACTCAATTGGAGGCTCCCAACAATACCACAGAGCTTCACCACAATGGAATGTGGCTCCGAGGTGTCCTCAACCATCTAGGGTTCTCAAACACCCAAGAGTAACAAGATCCGTGAAGGATTAGTGGGGGGAATCAAATTTCTCTTGGTGGAAGTGTAGATCCGGGCCTTCTCAATCAATCCCTAAAGAATCAACAAGTTTGATTGGCTAGGGAGAGAGATCGGGCAAAAATGAGCTTTGGAGCAACAATGGAGCTTGGGGGAAAAAGAGGTAGGTCAACTTGGAGAAGAAGTCCTCCTTTTATAGTGGGGGATCCAATCCAACCGTTACCCCCCTCTTCAGCCCGCACACAGCGGTACTACCGCATAGACTGAGAGTAGAAGAAGTAGAGGGAGAACGAGAGAGAGAGAGAGGGGGTATGGGCGACATTAGTAGCGGTGGTAGCCGCGGTACTACCGCTCATGTGCGGTACTACCGCTGCCACTGCCGCTACTACTGCCGCACAACCCGGCACGAGAAGATACATCCTCGAATCAAGGCGGTAGCGTTGCCGAACCAGGACGGTACTGCCGCCTATGCCCCGGAGCGGTACTACCGCTATGGGATAGCGATACTGCCGCTTGAGGACCATAGGCGGTACTACCGCTCTGGTGGCGGTACTACCGCTTTCTCCTCACAGTCTCCACTTCTGTTAAAACAACAAACTCCAAGGAGAGGAAAGGAGCTGGGGGTGCAACAAAGACGTGTACGTGTTGATTCCACCATGGCCTTTCCATTGCGGACCCCCTCTTGATAGTATGGTGTCTCCTACGACTCAAGTCCACCAAACCAAAACGAAAGAGACTACACCGTCTTCACATAAAGCTCCGAGTGGAAAGAATCGTCTCATGCCAAAGAATGAATCTCTAAAATACTCAACGCACATGATTAGTCCGCAAAAGCATTGTCATCAATCACCAAAACTACTTAGAGAGAGATATGCCCTAACAATCTCCCCCTTTTTGGTGGATTGATGACAACACGGGATTTGCACAAGGTAATGACATGAGATTAAGCGAATCCCAAAACTACAAAATATAGACGGTCTCCCCCCAGATGTTTGCACTTAAATAGAGGTGCCTTTGGATTGCAAAGTGCACACATTAGGATCAACACCCCCCTATATCTTATAGTCTGACAACAATTGCATCAAAGATAAGACATATATGAGCTAGGATGCAATAGAGAGGCAAGTGACCAAAGTAGACATATGAGATAAGCATGAACTCACAAACTACTAAAGTAATTGACATACAAGATAATAATAAGATAGGGTAGCATATGTCTCACACCATATGATAGGGTACCGGGTCTCACGAGCACAAACCAAACCAAAGCAAATAACAGAGTTTGCGAGAGAGAGAAGACCAGGAAAATAAGACACTCACAACTCGACAACGACAATCCCTAAACTCTCTACCCCTTTGGCATCGGGACACCAAAAAGGGCACAGAGTGCTGCTACGGCCACAAGTGATAGCAGAACTGAAGAACTCCAGCATCACATCCCCGCGTGATCGTCTGCTCCTCCGTCATCCGCAGGGGGCTGCTCAGTGTCATGATGGTGGGCAGTGCTGCTGAACTCACTCCTCCTCATCTGTGATCTTGCCCTCAGGACCGCTGGCAACTGTTGAATCTAACTGACGCATGAGCTCCTTGTGATGGCTCCTGGCCTTCTTCTCAAACACGTGAGCCATGTACTGTTGATAACCCACAAGTATAGGGGATCGCAATAGTTTTCGAGGGTAGAGTATTCAACCCAAATTTATAGATTCGACAAAAGGGGAGCCAAAGAATATTTGAAGGTATTAGCAGCTGAGTTGTCAATTCAACCACACCTGGAGATTAACTATCTGCAGCAAAGTGATCAGTAGCAAAGTAGTTTGATAGTTTTGATAATAGTAACAGTAGCAACAGTAATGGTAACAGTGATAGCAGTAATTTTATAGCAAGTGTAACAGTGATGATAGCAGTAGTAACTTAGCAGAAACAATATAAGATAAATTCGTAGGCATTAGATCGGTGACTTGTTGGATGATATTCCTCATGAGACAGTTATAACCCAGGGCGCTACGACACTAGCTCCAGTTCATCAATATAATGTAGGCATGTATTCCGTAAATAGTCATACGTGCTTATGGAAAGAACTTGCATGACATCTTTTGTCCTACCCTCCCGTGGCAGCGGGGTCCATATTGGGAACTAAGGGATATTAAGGCCTCCTTTTAATAGAGAACCGGAACAAAGCATTAACACATAGTGAATACATGAACTCCTCAAACTACGGTCATCACCAGAAGAAGTCCCGGTTTCTGTCACTCCGGGGTTACCGGATCATAACACATAGTAGGTGACTATAACTTGCAAGATCGGATCTAAAACATGGATATAATTATGATAACATAAACGGTTCAGATCTGAGTTCATGGCACCCGGGCCCAAAGTGATAAGCATTAAGCCTGGCAAAGTCATAGCAACATCAATCTTAGAACAAAGTGGATACTAGGGATCAAGCCCTAACAAAACTAACTCAATTACATGATGAATCTCATCCAACTCCTCACCAACCAGCGAGCCTACGAAAGAATTACTCGCTCCCGGTGGGGAGCATCATGGAATTGGCGATGGAGAAGGGTTGGTGATGATGAAGAACGAAGATCCCCCTCTCGGAAGCCCCAAACGGACTCCAAATCTGGCCTCCCGGTGAAGAAAAGGAGGTGACGGCGGCTCTGTCTCGTGGATCGTGATAATTCTTTCTCCCTGATTTTTTCTGGAAAAATGGGATTTTATAGAATCGGTTTCAGGGTCTGTGGGGCCACCAGGTGGGGACAACCCACCTGGTCGCGCCAGGAGAGGGGGCGCACCCTGGTGGGTTGTGCCCACCCAGGGGCCCCTCTCCGGTAGGTCTTGGCTCCAGAAATTCTTATTTATTATATAAAAATTCCTCGCGAAGTTTCGTTCCATTCCGAGAACTTTTATTTCTGCACAAAAACAACACCATGGTAGTTCTGCTGAAAACAACGTCAATCCGGGGTTAGTTTCATTCAAATCATGCAAATTCGAGTCCAAAACAAGAGGAAAAGCGTTAGCAAAAGTAGATACGTTGGAGACGTATCAACTCCCCCAAGCTTAAACCTTTGCTTGTCCTCAAGCAATTTAGTTGATAAACTGAAAGTGAAAAAGAAAAACTTTTACGAACTCTTTTGCTCTTGTTTGCATAAATAAGCTTAAACAGCACCCAGGTTTTCAGCCAACATTATAACTAACCATGCCGACAATAACTCTTAAAAATTATATTAACTCATATCAATGACATAATCAGCTAGCGAGCAATAACAAGATATCTCAAACAGCAACACGTTGTCAAAACAACCATGATATAATATGACAATAGTGGTTTCTCGCTAGCCCTTTCTGAAACCGCAAAAGATAAATGCAGAGCACCTCCAAAGTTCAAGTGGCGACTAAACATTATAATTCATGGTAGAAAAGATCCAGTCATGATGCACCCAACATTAGCTACACACAATGCATAAGTCATGACAGCTGTGCTCTTAGGTTCTAGCGCTTGTTTTAGGAGGTGATGACACAATATAAAAGTAAATAGATAGTCCCTTCGCAGAGGGAAGCAGTGATTTGCAGAGGTGCCAGAGCTCAAGTTTTTAGAACAGAGGTAAATGATATTTTGGGACAGGCACCCTTCTCATTCACTTCACGACCACCAGTTATCAATATCTCCCATGCTAAGCATGCTAGTGGCGGTTCCCAAGCGATAAAAGTAAAGGTTTTGACTCCACTGGGAGTTTTTGTTTGATTATTTAAGAGATTAACTCTTTTTCAGTTTGCAGTTTGGGACTGGGCATCCCTATTACCGCCCTTTTCTCGTGCGATGGCGAGTGAATAAACACTCGACCTGAGAATAACCCGCTTAGCATGGAAGATACCGACCACCTCCTGTCGTTCCATGAACGATCCAGGCACACAAAAATGATATTTATTTAGGAGTTTTTAGAGGTGGCACATGCAAATTTACTTAGGACGGTAGGGTAATACCGTATATAGGTAGGTATGGTGGACTCATCTGGAATAACTTTGGGTTCAAGGTTTTTGATGTACAAGCAGAATTCCCACTTAGTACAGGCGAAGGCTAGCAATTAGATTGAGAAGCGGCCAGCTAGAGAGCAACGACGATCATAACCATGCATCATGCATAAGTAACATTGGACACTAGCATGAGTAGGATATGAACACCATGAACATAAATATCATAGAGGCTATGTTGGTTTTGATTCAACTACATGCATGAACATGTGCCAAGTTAAGCCACTTGAACATTCAGAGGAGGATACCATATCATCATACTACATCACAATAATTTTAACGCAATGTTGATATCCAAGATAAATCATTATCCACTCCTAGCTACTTATGGATGGCATGAGAAACTATAATCTCTAATTGTCATTGCAAACATGTTTAATCATAATGGGCTGAATCATGGATACTAGGCTAAACATATTTACACAAACAGAACAAGTCGAGTTCATACCAGTTTCTCTCTACCACAACCAGTTCATCGAATATCGTCATTATTGCCTTTCACTTGCACGACCGAACGATATGAAAATAATAATAGTGCAAGAGTGCCGTGGACTAAGATGGAATCTGCAAACATTTTATTCAACAGGAGAAGACAAGGTAAAATGGGCTCTTTATTAGATTAACATTTATTCATATGAGAGCCACTCAACATTTTCATCGTGGTCTTCTCCTCGGTAAGACTCGAATAAAAAGGAAAGAAATTCAGAGAAACACACTTGAAATATTTTTGGAGTTTTTGGTTTTCTTGAACAAGGAAATAAAAGGGAAAAGCAAAAACGAGAAAAACTATTTACACGGGAAAGCTCCCAACAAGCAAAAGAAGAATAAGGAAATCTTTTTGGGTTTTCTTTTTAATATTACTACTAAGCATGCAAAGAAAGTAAACTACTACAACTAATTTTTTTGTTTTTCTAAAGTTTTTCAAACACAAGAAGAAAGCAAGAAAATAAATCTAAACATGGATAATACAATGAAAAAGTGTAAACACCGACAAATGAAAGTAAGTGGACATGAATGTAATGTCGGTGAGAACACGTACTCCCCCAAGCTTAGGCTTTTGGCCTAACTTGGTAGTCGATCAGTAGCCTGGATGGTAGTAGGGGTGCTGAGGAGCGGGCATCCACTCATCCCACTACTGAGGCTCCTCCTCTGCCTCTGCAGAAGCCTGAGCGTTCCGGTAGGCGATGATGTCCGCATGCATAATCCTATATCCGCCCCTGGCAACAGAATCAAGCAAAGCAGGTGTAGGCAATGGAATAATATCATGAGTTTTAACGCTAAAAACCAGGTTATAAGGAATAGGGATATTAGGATAGTCTCATGCAAGAAAATGATGGTGTTCCATGGCCGCGCGGTCTAAGTAAACCTTGGTCAGAGGGTAATCATGAGGGCGTATCTCAACATTAAAGTGGGCCGCCAACTGAGTAGCAAAAATCCCACCATGTATTTTACCCTGGGATTTATTAAGATGGAGGCGACGAGCCACAATAGCTCCCAAGCTATAAGTGTCGTCGCCCTCTAATGCACGACGTAAAACAGCAAAGTCTGGTGCACTGAGCGCACCTACTTTCTCTCTAGCAACCAAACACTTAGCAACAAATAAAGCAAAATAATGTACGGCAGGAAAGTGTATGCTAGCGGCAGTGGTAGCTGACACCCCTCTCTCATCTCCCACTGTCAAAGTGCGATAAAAGACCTCAAACCCAGCCGGCATAGGCTCGGCTAAGCTGCCATCAGAAGGGATCATGCATATGTCACAAAATTCAGTAAGTGGTATCTGATGGTTTTCAGCATATAAATCAAAGTTCACTTCACGAGGATTATTCCTAGGCAGGAAAGTAAAACTGTGAACAAAGATGTTTGTGAGGATTTGATGCTGGTCACACTCATCTGGAAGTCGAGGTTGGCATTAGCAACATATTGTGTGAACTCTTGAAGGATTCCAGCCTCTTCCAGGAATGGGGTATGCGGCCATTCACACGGCCGTACTTCCGCCAATCTCCGAGGATGGAGATCACTATCAGATGATTCCCCAATAACACCCTTGGAGTTCTTCTTAGAGCCAAACTTCCTAAAAATATTCATGGTTTTCCTATGAACAAAATTCTGAAATTTGTTAGCCCACAAAATTTTCTCAACAAAACTTCACAAAAATGATACCAACTACTCATAGGGATACATAGAGGCCATGGCAACCATTCAAACTACTTAGAACTCTAATAATTCAACATGCAAGCTCATCTGCAGCAGCGCCAAGAGTGGCTAATTATTCAAAATATAAACCACTAAAAAAACTAATTGGACAAACAGTGGAGTCACATACCAAGCAACAATCCCCCGAAACAGTTTCAGAAGCGGAGCTTCGAGCAAAGAGATCGAAATTCACGGGTTTGAGAGCAAGAACACGGGAGAGAGAGCAATGGAGATTTTTTCTAGAGGTAAGTGATGATGTGGGATGAAGAGGTAAGTGAGGGGGGCCACGTGGGGACCACAACCTACCAGGGCGCTCCTGGGGGTCCTGGCGTGCCCAGGTGGGTTGTGCCCACCTGGTGCACCTCCCTCTGATATTATTTGCTCCAGAAATTCAGAAATATTCAGAAAAAATCGTATTAAATTTTCAGAGCATTCTGAGACCTTTTATTTTTTGGTTATTTTTCTATTGCATGGGAAATTCAGAAAACAGACAAAACATGGCATTTTATTTTATTTAACTAATAAAAATAGAGAATAAAAAGTAAGGACAGAAGGTAGTGCTTACTAAATTCATCAACTTCATACCGCTCAAAAATATCCATTAATAAGGTTGATCAAGTCTTATTAACAACCACTTTCGATTAGCATGAAACCAAAGAACTTTCATAAATCACTAAGTTACCTAAATGGGGATATGAATGTCCCCAACAATAAGCATTTCATATTTATTTTTGGCAGTAGGTAGAGGTATTTGAAAACTTCCAATAGTGATTGTCGGAGATTTTTAAATAACATTAATACCATTCACTTGGAATTGTTTCTTCGGAAAGTGCACCGTATGCTCATTACCATTGATATGAAAAGTGACCTTGCTTTTATTGCAATCAATAACAGCCCCTGCTGTGTTCAAGAAGGGTCTACCAAGGATAATCGACATGTTGTCGTCCTCGGGCATCTCAAGTATAACAAAGTCAGTCAAAATAGTAACATTAGCAACAACAACGGGCACATCCTCATAGATACCGATAGGTATGGCAATTGATTTGCCAGCCATTTGCAAAGATATTTCAGTAGGTGTGAGCTTATTCAAGTCAAGTCTTTTATATAAAGAGAAAGGCATAACACTAACACCAGCTCCTATCACACAAAGCATTTTTCACATAATTCTTTTTGATAGAGCAAGGTATAGTTCGTATTCCCGGATCTCCAAGTTTTTTAGGTGCTCCATCTTTGAAAGTATAATTAGCAAGCATAGTGGAGATTTCAGCTTCCGGTATTTTTCTCTTATTTGTGATGATGCCTTTCATATACTTTGCATATGGAGGCATTTTCAAGATATCAGTCAAGCGAGTACGCAAAAAGACTGGCCTCAGCATTTCAGCAAAGCGTTCAAAATCTTCATCATCTTTCTTTTTGTTGACTTGGGTGGAAAAGGCATAGGTTTTTGAACCCACGGTTCTCTTTCTTTATCGTGCTTTCTAGCAATGAAGTCTCTTTTATCATACCTTTTATTCTTAGGTTGTGGGTTATCAAGATCAACAGGTGGTTCTATCTCAACATCATTATCTGGTTCTCCTTCATTATTTGGTTGGGTATCTTCATGAACATCAGCATTATCTTTTTTCATTATCACTAGGTAGATGTTCATTACTAGATTGAGTTTCAGCATCTGAGATAGAAGTTTCATTTTCATTATCAGGAGGTTTCTCTATTTCAGGTTCACTAGAAGCATGCAATGTCCTATCATTTTTCTTCTTCTTTTTCTTTTTAGAAGGACTAGGTGCACTAATGTTATTTCTTTGTGAGTCTTGTTCAATACTTTTTGGGTGTCCCTCAGGATAAAGTGGTTCCTGAGTCATTTTACCTCCTCTAGTTGCAACTCTAACAACAAAGTCATGTATATTATTATTCATTTCATCAAGTAATTCCCTTTGTTATTTAGCAACTTGTTCTAACTGAGTTTTCCAACACCTCTAACATCATTTGAGATTCTAAATAACAAGTCACTTAAGAGAGCAATCATATCATAATTGTATTTCAATTGTTTCATAACATTTGCATTGAAGTGATCTTGCTTTCTAATGTAATTATCAAACTCATAAAGGCATTGACTAGGGTGCATATTGTGAGGATTATCATTATCATTGAACTTCATTAAAGAATTTACCTCTACCACCTTAGGCAGTGGTGGTGTATTAAGCCCATGTATTTCTTCAATAGGAGGTAAAATTTTAACATCCTGAGCTTTAATACCTTTTTCCTTCATAGATTTCTTTGCCTCTTGAATATCCACGGGACTGAGATATAATATACCCCTCTTCTTCGGAGTGGGTTTAGCCGGTGGTTCAGGAAGAGTCCAATCATCATAATTTTTCAATATGTTATTCAATAATTCTTCAGCTTGTCCAACAGTTCTTTCCCTGAAAACACAACCAGCACAACTATATAGGAATCCCTAGAAGCATCGGTTAGTCCATTATAGAAGATATCAAGTATTTCATTTTTCTTGAGAGGATGATCAGGCAAAGCACTAAGTAACTAGCAAAGCCTCCCCCAAGCTTGTGGGAGACTCTCTTCTTTAGTTTGCACAAAGTTAAATATTTCCTGTAAGGCAGCTTGTTTCTTATGAGCAGGAAAATATTTTTCAGAGAAGTAATAAATCATATCCTGGGGACTACGCACACAACTAGGAGCAAGAGTATTATACCAAGCTTTAGCATCACCCTTTAATGAGAACGGGAATAATTTGAGAATAAATTAATAGTGAGTCTTCTCATCATGAGTAAAAAGGGTGGCTATGTCATTCAACTTAGTAAGATGTGCCACAACAGTTTCAGTTTCATAACCATGGAAAGGATCAGATTCAACCAAAGTAATTAACTCTGGGTCGACAGAGAATTCATAATCCCTATCATCAATAAAGATAGGTGAGGTAGCAAACTTAGGATCATATTTCATTCTAGCATTCTGTAACACCCCGGTGTAATGATGCTACAGTAACCCCTGAGATCAAGCTAATCATTTTGCTATAACACCGCTTAGTCACTTTGATCAATATTCCATTTCAAATTCCAGTTGAATTCAATTTCAAATTCTGAGTGAAATTCAAAATTACTCAAACAAGAAAACTAAAATGTTCATCATGTGCCCAATAATTCTTTGAAATTGTTTTGGCCAGTGGCATATTTTTGCAAAGTTAATTGTGGCTAAAAGAAAATGCAAAAGCTGCAAAAAGGAGAGGGGAAAATCAAAAGGAAAAAGAAAAGGAAAGAAGAAGGGGTGGGAGAGCCCCTGGCCTTCCCTTGGGCTCGGCCCATCCCAGCAGGCCAGCCCACCTACCTTTCCCCGGTCCTGTTCCCCTCCCCCTGTTCAATCGACCGAGGGCGCGCGCCCGCACGTCGCCGCCGGACCAGCTTGTCGTCCCCATCGCCGAGATGATAAGGTCGCCGCCCCCGGACGCCTCGAGTCCTCCCCCTCACCTACCGCCACTCCCGCTTCTCCTTCCCCCTGGCTCTACCCCACCCACTCTCCCCTTCTCTCTCTCTCCCTCTCCTTCGTTTTGGAGAGGAGGCCGACGAGGTTGCTGCCGTGCCACGCTAGTCTCCGCGGCAACAACCACCGCATCGCTTCGTCGACGCGTCTGTCGTCTTCATCATCGTCTTCCTCGACGTCTGGTGGTCGCAGCTGGAGCCTGGAGGCACTACAGCACCGGGAATCCGCTGTTCCCCATCTCTGATCGCCGCCGCCTCCTTCGTCTCCGACGCCACCTCTGCAGCTCCTAAACCATCACGGGCCTACGTGTGAGCCGCGCAGTGAGCTTCTCCGTCCCTTGCTCCTCTTCGTTGACCCCTCGCGCACTGTAGCTACCTCATCACTGTTGCCGTGAGCCCATGGCCACGGATCGCCTCGCTGCCGTGGTCATAGCCCCTGTCGCGCTCACCTGGGCACGGCATCGAGCTCCTGGCGCTCCCATGAGCCCAACGAGCTCAAGTCAGTGCCTACCCGTGCCTCCTAGCATAGTTTCCGTTGAGGACCCGATCGCGCTGCCACCGTAGCTCGTCGCCGTCCACTTTTCCGTCCGGTTCCGGCGAAACCACCACCACCACTAGACGCGACACTCGCTGCTCGTTCGAACGTGCCCAAGCGCGCGCGAAACTACCCACCGTAGATGAAACCGGCGCGTTCCGGCGACGCGCCGCCGCATTTTGGGTCACCGGAGCAACTCCGGCGCCGGCCGCCGACGTGGCTAGGCAGGCCCCACCCTTGGGTCACGGCCAGTGGGCCATGGGGGCCCCGTTGACTGGGTTGACCCAGTCAACGTGCTGACTGGGCAGCCCAGTACCACTAACATGCAGGCCCCATCGCATAATTAAGCTAATTAAAATGTTTTTTATAATTAAAAGTAATTAGTAATCTAATCTGCCACTGACATGTGGGGCCCAGCTGTTAATTAACCTCATTTTAGTTAGTTTAAACTTCTGTTAGTCCATTGTCTATGAGAGGTGGGACCCACTGGTCAGTTTGACCTGGTCAGCCGTCCTGTTGAATGCTGACGTCACAATGATGTCATGCTGACTTAGTAATTCTTTTCTGTCAATTTAATTAATTCTAGAAAATGTTTAATCTTTGAAAATTCATAGAAAATAAACCGTAGCTCGGATCGAAAAACTTTCTACATGAAAGTTGCTCAAAAAATCCAATGAATCCGAATACGCGGTCTGTTCATCTGTCACATGCCCCTAGCATGTTGAACATGGAACATTCCCCCTCCGGTCATCTGTTTGACACATGTCCAGAACCGGGAAAACATTCCCGGTTGTTTTCCCCTTCCCCTTTTTCGTGCAGCACTACGTTAGGTCGACCCTAGTTCTGCATATCGTCATGTCATGCTTACTGTTGCATCTTGTTTGCTCTGTATTTACTGTTTATTCCCCCTCTTCCCTCCGGTAGACCCCGAGACTGATGCTGCCCTTGGGATCGACTACGTCGACGACGACCCTTCTTCCCTTTCAGCAGAGCTTCCAGGCAAGTCCCCCTTTGATCATCCCGATATCACCCATTCCATTCTCTCATGCTTGCATTAGATTTTGCTACTGTAATTGATTGCTCCTATTCTGATGCATAGCCTGCTTTTGTAACCTGCTTATTGTTACCTACCTACTTATCCTGAACTGCTTAGTATAGGTTGGTTGGTGATCCATCAGCGACTCCCACCTTGTCCTTGTTACCCCTGCTTCATCATTCAAGACCCGATCAACGGGATCGAAGACCAGGCCCCGGTGATACGTCTCCAACGTATCTATAATTTTTGATTGTTCCATGCTATTATATTATCTGTTTTGGATGTTTAATGGGCTATAATATGCTCTTTTATATTATTTTTGGGACTAACCTATTAATCGGAGGCCCAGTGCCAGTATTTGTTTTTTTGCCTATTTCAGTGTTTCGCAGAAAAGGAATATCAAACGGAATCCAAACGGAAAGAAACCTTCGCGAGGATCTTTCTTGGAACAAACGCAATCCAGGAGACTTGGAGTGGAAGTCAGAGACACAACGAGGCGTCCACGACGCAGGAGGGCACGCCCAGGGGGGTAGGTGTGCCCCCACCCTCGTGGGCCCCTCGTAGCTCCACCGACGTACTTCTTTCGCCTATATATACTCTTATACCCTAAAAACATCCGGGGGAGCCACGAAACCACTTTTCCACCGCCGCAACCTTCTGTACCCATGAGATCCCATCTGGGGCCTTTTCCGGCAATCTGCCGGAGGGGGATTTGATCACGGAGGGCTTCTACATCAACACCATAGCCTCTCCGATGATGTGTGAGTAGTTTACCACAGACCTTTGGGTCCATAGTTATTAGCTAGATGGCTTCTCTCTCTTTGGTTCTCAATACAAAGTTCTCCTTGATGTTCTTGGAGATCTATTCGATGTAATATTCTTTTGCGGTGTGTTTGTCGAGATCCGATGAATTGTGGGTTTATGATCAAGATTATGTATGAACAATATTTGGTTCTTATCTGAATTCTTATATGCATGATTTGTTATCTTTGCAAGTCTCTTTGAATTATCGGCTTAGTTTGGCCTACTAGATTGATCTTTCTTGCAATGGGAGAAGTGCTTAGCTTTGGGTTCAATCTTGCGGTGTCCTTTCCCAGTGACAGTAGGGGCAGCAAGGCATGTATTGTATTGTTGCCATCGAGGATAAAAAGATGGGGTTTATATCATATTGCTTGAGTTTATCCCTCTACATCATGTCATCTTGCCTAATGCGTTACTCTGTTCTTATGAACTTAATACTCTAGATGCATGCTGGATAGCGGTCGATGTGTGGAGTAATAGTAGTAGATGCAGAATTGTTTCGGTCTACTTGACATGGACGTGATGCCTATATTCATGATCATGCCTAGATACTCTCATAACTATGCGCTTTTCTATCAATTGCTTGGCAGTAATTTGTTCACCCACCGTAATATATGCTATCTTGAGAGAAGCCATTAGTGAAACCTATGGCCCTCGGGGTCTATTTTATATCATATAAGTTTCCGATCTATAATTCTAGTTCACTATTTATTTTACTTTGCAATCTTTACTTTCCAATCTATACAACAAAAATACCAAAAATATTTATCTTACTATCTTTATCAGATCTCACTTTTGCAAGTGCCCGTGAAGGAATTGACAACCCCTTTATCGCGTTGGTTGCAAGGTTCTTGATTGTTTGTGCAGGTACTAGGCGACTTGCGTGTAATCTCCTACTGGATTGATACCTTGGTTCTCAAAAGTTGAGGGAAATACTTATGCTACTTTGCTGCATCACCCTTTCCTCTTCAAGGGAAAACCAACGCATGCTCAAGAGGTAGCAAGAAGGATTTCTGGTGCCGTTGCCGGGGAGATTTGCACCAAGTCAAGTCAAGATTTGATCTCCCGTCAACTAGCCATTTCTGGCGCCGTTGCCGGGGAGATCTACGCTCAAGTCAAGGCATACTAAGTACCCATCATAAACTCTTCTCCCTCGCATTACATTATTTGCCATTCACCTCTCGTTTTCCTCTCCCCCACTTCTAAAACAATTTTTGAAAACCTTTGCCTTTTCTTCGCCTTCTTACCGTATGTCTTTTTATTTGTGTTTCCACGTGCCTTCTATTTGCTTGCATCTTTGCTTGCTAAAAATCTATTGATATGGATCCACTTAGAGTGTTCTACTTGGATCATCTTCGATCCTTATGCGCTCGTGCTGAAACCCCAACTAGTCTAGTTGATGGGAAACCTTTAGATGAGCGTGCTCATTTTGTGCGTCACCGTTTGTCTGAAAAAGGGAGACTCTTATGGGATCAAATAAACAGATTGCTGTGTTATGCTTGGAATTTTTGTGAAATTTATGATTTTACTTGTTGCTCTAAGAACCCTAAAAAACACCTTCCCTTCCTATGTGAGTTTAATGATAATGAAATCTTATATTCTTATGCAAAGGGTGTTTATAGTTACTATGATATCGAACAAATTGAAGAATTTGTTGCTTTTAAGGGTGCTTATGAAGTTGCTTCTTTGATTGAAAAGTTTGATATTACTTTCTACGAATCTGAAAATTTTGACATACTTAAATATTGTTATGAAAACTATGCTCATAATGTCTATGTCAAAGAATTTATTGAGAGAATGACCGTTGCTTTGGAAGAAAATAATGATATGCATGAATCTATAGATAATGATGATTATGATGATTTGATTGAAATTTCCCTTGATGTACATGATGCTTGCTATTCTTGTGGCCATGATGCCAATATTTTTGAAGACGAATTTGCTATAGTTCCTTATGTTAAACATGAGATCGTTGGTATCGCGCCCATACTTGATAGTTCCTTTTATGAAAAGCATGATTGCAATAATGTTATTATAAATTCTATTGATGTCAATTGTGTTAATGATATGCAAAACCTCAAGCTTGGGGATGCTAGTTTTGCTATGACTACTACTTGTTGCAATGATCATGATTGGGGTGATTCTTCTTATGATCTTGAAAATTTATTTAAGCCCCATGATGAATATGAGATTGATAATAGTGTTTGCAATAATATTGAAAGCGGGTTTGGAAGAGTGTCAACTTTATATCCCACATATTTGGAGAATGTTCAATCTTATGGTATTTTTGATAAAAGTGGGTTTGGAGAGGTCATGACTTTAGTTAATGATAATCCCACTATTTTGGAAGAGTGTCAACTTCGCATGCATGTGGATTGTGTTGAGAATATGTTATTTGATAGCTATTTTGTTGAATTTGCTGATGATCCTACATGTAATTATTATGAGAGAGGAAATTATGGTTGTAAAGTTTTTTATCTTACTAAATTACCTCTCGTCATGTTGAGATTGCTATCGTCTCTTTCTTCTTCCTTGCATATGCTAATTTTTGCTTGGTATGATAATTTGTTTGCTTATAAAATGCCTATGCATAGGAAGTATGTTAGACTTAGATGTGTTTATCACGTGTTCTATGATGCTATCTTTGTGCTTTAATTCTTGTCTTTGATGTGAGCATCATTAACATTATCAATTCCTAGCTAGGGGCGTTAAACGATAGCGCTTGTTGGGAGGCAACCCAATTTTATTTTTGTTTTTTGCTTTTTGTTCCTGTTTAGTAATAAATAATTCATCTACCCTCTGGTTAGATGTGGTTTTATGTTTTAATTAGTGTTTGTGCCAAGTAGAACCTTTGGGAAGACATGGGTGAAGTCTTTGCGATCTTGCTGTAAAAAACACAAACTTTTGCGCTCACGAGATTAGCTGTCATTTTTTACTGGAAAGTGATTTTAGGTTGATTATTTTTGCAGATGATTAATAGAAAAATTCCTCACGTCCAAAAATTTATTTCAAAAAATTTGGTGTTACAGAAGTATTCGTATGAATCAGATTGCTACAGACTGTTCTGTTTTGACAGATTCTGTTTTTCATGTGTTGTTTGCTTATTTTAATGAATCTATGAGTAGTATCGGGGGGTATGAACCATAGAGAAGTTGGAATACAGTAGGTTTAACACCAATATAAATAAATAATGAGTTCATTACAGTACCTTAAAGTGGCGGTTTGTTTTCTTTTACTAACGGAGCTCATAAGATTTTCTGTTAAGTTTTGTGTTGTGAAGTTTTCAAGTTTTTGGGTAAAGATTTGATGGATTTTGGAATAAGGAGTGGCAAGAGCCTAAGATTGGGGATTCCCAAGGCACCCCAAGGTAAAATTCAAGTACAACCAAGTGCCTAAGCTTGGGGATGCCCCGGAAGGCATCCCCTCTTTCGTCTTCGTCTATCGGTAACTTTACTTGAGGCTATGTTTTTATTCACCACATGATATGTGTTTTGCTTGGAGCGTCTTGTATGATTTGAGTCTTTGCTTTTTATTTTACCACAATCATCCTTGGTGTACAGACCTTTTGGGAGAGACACACATGAATCGGAATTTATGAGAATACTCTATGTGCTTCACTTATATTTTTTGAGCTAGATAATTTTGCTCTAGTGCTTCACTTATTACAAAACAGTAAAACTGAGCTAGCTACAAGCCACCACATCGATTCAACGCTTTTGGCCGTCCGATCATTTGTTAGACGTCCCAGATCTTCCAATTATCCACTGGCGGTCGCTTGGTCATTTTCACCGTGCCTCACCCAATGTAAAAGGGCTGTTGCTCTGGAAAGCAACCTGTGGGTCATGTAGTTAATTTGGCCCAGAAGCAGCCCAATTGGGTGTGTACATCAGCCCACGCTAGGTTCCCCTTCCACATCAACAGAGAAAAGAAAAGAACAATTCATCCTTCTCCTCTTGTTCATATTACCCACGGCGCAGGGTGTCCAATTTCGCATGTTCCTTTCGTGCTAGGAAGCTCGTGGGGATTGACCAACTGTCAGTTTGTTGGGGTTTGATCTGTACCGATGGGCGACGAACATATAGGTGACTGAAGGCGCGAGTATGGCCTATGGATTAAAGGAACTGTTCCTTTCCCTCGGCGGCAACATCCTGTATGGCAGTACCTTTTCGCCTCCTTTTACCAGCCGTATAATTCAGTGAGTCATTAGTAACTGGTTTGATTGGTTGTTAGTATTCCGGCACTGCCTTATATATGGATATTCATTGTTGATATGTCTTACATGGTGTGATCCCGATCGACTCCAATAAGGGCACCCAGGCTCATGCAAATGCTCAAAACAGCCCAGTAACGCCACCACTTGTTGATCAAAACGTTGTCCTTCTGAGTACTGATTAGGATTACATGCAACCTTCTTGCTGGAAATACGCTTCTGAAAAAAGATGCTAAACTGGCCTGATAAGATTGGCATTAGGCTTTTGCCGTAGGATCCTGGAACTATGGATTCTAGGAACAACACCTACCAGGTTACCTGATGTAATCCATATCCTTGCATGAGGCCTGGAGTACGTGGTTTTTCAATTTCTCTTGGACAGTTTTAGACGAGTTAGGTGTGTTCAAGGATTAGCTTTGGTTTTCCCATTTTACTCTCTAAGAAAGGTAACTGAAATTTTGTTTCTGCTCAATTTCATTAGGTTGCAAGAAAATGACTGCTTGAAATTGCTTTCCTAAACAAAGTAATAGATGTACAATATTGATCAAACAAATGGGCAGCAAGTCAACAACGACCCAGTAGAGATTTTATTGTGCTGACTAGGGCCAAGTATATTATCAAACCATTGTTGGTAAGACGATAATTTACTATGATTCAGTTGGCAAAGAGGCTCTGATCTGCAGTTTAAATGACGAAGAAATACTGGAACATGGGGAAGAGAAGCATTTTTCACAAAAGAAGAAGATCCGCTAATATGGTAATAATACATACCAGTTAAATAGATTGGTTTTTCTGTATTACGTGCTCTTCTGTCGTGAGTTGCAATTGATTACCACAACATGCTATGTTTTCATCCGTTCAAGTCTGAAGAATGGGTACTATCTATCAGTCTATATCTTTGATTTTTTTTCTAATATATAAGTTATAACTCCGCTATACTGCCAATTTCTTACATGCTCATATGTATGTTGTATGGCGTTTAATTTCTTTTTGGTGGTCCTTTCCCTCTTTGAATTGAATGCCAACATAGCAGAACATGTACTGCATAAGGTTCAGCAGGCTGGGTCTAACAAGGTAAATCATTATTTTCTAAAGACTCATGCGGAAGTTTGCAGGATTATGCACACACATTGTTTTGTTTCGTTGACCATAGAACATGATTTGCTCTTTATTTTCTCTCCTATGCCTAAGGCTTTGAGCTCCTTCAAAAATATTACTATAATGAAAAGGATGAGAAGTGAGTCCTTTAGACATGGAACGCACATTAGTTCTTTGAAGATCATTTTATTTGGGATGTCAATAACAGTTCTACCAATTTGCATCAATTGTTTATATGCTATACAAACTATCACTTGCCCCCAGGGAAGCTTTGCTGATTTTCCATCACATTTAGGAATCTTGCTATACAATCTATGACTTACTGTTGTATCGACACTCTATTGTCATTAATTAGATGCACGGAATTTGTGAATATATAAATATTCTGGCTGAAGATAGAACCAACTTGTGATGGTTCCATGTGGTACATATAACTGAAATTGGTCAGATGTTTCTATATTTCTTTCATTAAGACATATTTTTACCTTTGTTAAGATGTGCCTAAGATGGGCGGGCGCGGCAACGCGTGCCTTTATGATCTAGTATCTTTTTAGAGAACGGTGGTGGTTTTATTTTATAGAAATTATTGATATCTCATGCTTCACTTATATTATTTTGGGAGTCTTTTAGAACAGCATGGTAATTTGCTTTGGCTATAAAATTAGTCCTAATATGATAGGCATCCAAGATGGGTATAATAAAAACTTTCATATAAAGTGCATTAAATACTATGAGAAGTTTGATACTTGATAATTGTTTTGAGATATAAAGCTGGTAATATTAGAGTCATGCTAGGTGAGTAATTGTGAAATTGAGAAATACTTGTGTTGAGGTTTGCAAGTCCCGTAGCATGCATGTATGGTAACCGTTGTGTGACAAATTTGAAGCATGAGGTGTTCCTTGACTGCCTTCCTTATGAGTGGCGGTCGGGGACGAGCGATGGTCTTTTCCTACCGATCTACCCCCCTAGGAGCATGCGCGTAGTGCTTGGTTTTGATGACTTGTAGATGGAGACTATGATTCCCCCACAAGTCGGGATGAGACTCCGGACGAAACATAAAAATAAGAGGCCATAAAAAAAAGAGAAGGCCGAAACAAAAAAAAAAGAGAAAAAGAGAGAAGGGGCAATGTTACTATCCTTTTTCCACACTTGTGCTTCAAAGTAGCACCATGATCTTCATGATAGAGAGTCTCTTATGTTGTCACTTTCATATACTAGTGGGAATTTTCGTTATAGAACTTGGCTTGTATATTCCAATGATGGGCTTCCTCAAAATGCCCTAGGTCTTCGTGAGCAAGCAAGTTGGATGCACACCCACTTAGTTTCTTTTGTTGAGCTTTCATACATTTATAGCTCTAGTGCATCCGCTGCATGGCAATCCCTACTCGCTCACATTGATATCAATTGATGGGCATCTCCATAGCCCATTAATATGCCTAATTGATGTGAGACTATCTTTCTCCTTTTTTTCTTCTCCACAACCACCATTCTATTCCACCTATAGTGTTATGTCCATGGCTCGCGCTCATATATTGCGTGAAGGTTGACAAAGTTTGAGAATACTAAAGTATGAAACAATTTCTTGGCTTGTCATCGGGGTTGTCCATGATGGGAGCATTTTGTGTGACGAAAATGAAGCATGGCCAAACTATATGATTTTGTAGGGATGAGCTTTCTTTGGCTATGTTATTTTGAGAAGACATAATTGCTTCGTCAGTATGCTTGAAGTATTATTATTTTTATGTCAATATTAAACTTTTATCTTGAATCTTTCGGATCTGAACATTCATGCCACAATAAAGAAAATTACATTAAAAATTATGTTAGGTAGCATTCTACATCAAAAATTCTATTTTTATCATGTACCTACTCGAGGACGAGCAGGAATTAAGCTTGGGGATGCCGATACGTCTCCAACGTATTTATAATTTTTGATTGTTCCATGCTATTATATTATCTGTTTTGGATGTTTAATGGGCTTTAATATGCTCTTTTATATTATTTTTGGGACTAACCTATTAACCGGAGGCCCAGTGCCAATATCTGTTTTTTTGCCTATTTCAGTGTTTCGCAGAAAAGGAATATCAAACGGAATCCAAACGGAACGAAACCTCCGCGAGGATCTTTCTTGGAACAAACACAATCCAGGAGACTTGGAGTGGAAGTCAGAGACACAATGAGGCATCCACGAGGCAGGAGGGCGCGCCCCCCACCCTCGTGGGCCCCTCATAGCTCCACCGACGTACTTCTTTCGCCTATATATACTCGTATACCCTAAAAACATCCGGGGGAGCCACGAAACCACTTTTCCACCGCCGCAACCTTCTGTACCTGTGAGATCCCATCTAGGGCCTTTTCCGGTGATCTGCCGGAGGGGGATTTGATCACAGAGGGCTTCTACATCAACACCATAGCCTCTCCGATGATGTGTGAGTAGTTTACCACAGACCTTCGGGTCCATAGTTATTAGCTAGATGGCTTCTTCTCTCTCTCTGGTTCTCAATACAAAGTTCTCCTCGATGTTCTTGGATATCTATTCGATGTAATATTCTTTTGCGGTGTGTTTGTCGAGATCATGTCATATTGCCTAATGCGTTACTCTGTTCTTATGAACTTAATACTCTAGATGCATGCTGGATAGCGGTCGATGTGTGGAGTAATAGTAGTAGATGCAGAATCGTTTTGGTCTACTTGACACGGACGTGATGCCTATATTCATGATCATGCCTAGATACTCTCATAACTATGCGCTTTTCTATCAATTGCTCGGCAGTAATTTGTTCACCCACCGTAATATATGCTATCTTGAGAGAAGCCACTAGTGAAACCTATGGCCCCCGGGTCTATTTTCTATCATATAAGTTACCGATCTATAATTCTAGTTTACTATTTATTTTACTTTGCAATCTTTACTTTCCAATCTATACAACAAAAATACCAAAAATATTTATCTTACTTTCTTTATCAGATCTCACTTTTGCAAGTGGCCGTGAAGGGATTGACAACCCCTTTATCGCGTTGGTTGCAAGGTTCTTGATTGTTTGTGGAGGTACTAGGCGACTTGCGTGTAATCTCCTACTGGATTGATACCTTGGTTCTCAAAAACTGAGGGAAATACTTACGCTACTTTGCTGCATCACCCTTTCCTCTTCAACGGAAAACCAACGCATGCTCAAGAGGTAGCACCCGGCACCGCACATCACTTTCCCCTTAGTTGCTCGACACTACTGGGTTACTATCGAGTGCCGAGGGTGAGACCTCATCAGCACTTCTGATGTTAACCCTGTAGTGTAGCTATCCAGTCGTGGTCATCGAGGGTGATTCCGCCTTAACCCCTTCCGATACGACTCTGTCGTGCAACCCCTCAAGTGTGAACCTCGAGGGTGGTTCCTCTTACGTTCAGCTTGATGATTACATCGAGTGGAATCCATCGAGGGTGGTTCCTCAGGGTTCCCCTTGGTGTTAGACACACGGTTACTATGGTTACTATGACTTTACCCTAAACTAGGTTACTAAAGACGGGTCGGCCCTGAGAGGTACCCGCACGAGCTTAATTGCGAGTGATGTGGAGTCGGGTTGACCTAGAAGGTGCCCACGAGATACTTACGAGGTGTGACCGGGCATTCTAAGCCCTTGCCACAAGTCCTCGAGACGGGGCGACAGGGTCACATCGATCGTGAGTCTCTGCTCGTTACCGCGTGCTCCTAATCCACTACGATTTGGATATTTGATCCGAGGGGCCTCTGGCCTGATAGCACTAACCATCACGTGGGCATAGTATGGGCGTTCTGCGTCATATGCATCAGCCGAAGCTTAATGGACGTCAGCGACTGAGAGGCGCGCGCCAGGTTGGACTGCGTAAGCACCTGCCTTTTTAAGGAGGTAGCTAGGTCTGCTCACCGGCCGCCCTCGCAACGTGCAGGAGTTCCCAGGGTGATGGACCAAGACCCCTGGGGGCATAGGTTTAGTCCGGCATGCTGACCTCTCTATTTAGCCTAGGTCGGGTTGCGGTGTATTGTTTGGCCGAGGCCGGGCATGACCTAGGAAAGTGTGTCCGGGCGGAGTTAATCGAGCGTGGTGGGTAAGTTGGTGCACCCCTGCAGGGAAGAAAACATCTACCGATAGCCTGTCCTATGATAACGGACACTCGGAGTTGTATCCCGATCGATACAACTAGAACTGGATACTTGAGATGAGAAATGGATATGACAAATGGATAGTATGGCTCTGGGATTGCCTTCTCGCAAGTAGTCGAGGAAGGATCTCTGGGCGAGGTTGATGACACTACTACTACTTTAGTTTATGCTAGTCTGCACTCTTCTAAGGCTACAAGGCCGCTGAAGATGCTAGTCTTCGATAGGACTAGGCTCTCCCCTCTATTCTGGCATTTCTGCAGCCTAGTCCACATATATAGCCTTCCTTTGATAATATTGCATATGTAGTGTATATCCTTGCTTGCGAGTACTTTGGATGAGTACTCACGGTTGCTTTGCTCCCTCCTTTCCCCCTTTTCCATTCTTCTCGGATGACGCAACCAGATGGCAAAGTCCAGGAGCCAGATGTCACCACCGACGATTACTACTACACCGAGGGTGCCTACTACTACGGGGAGGCTGCCGACGACCAGGAGTAGTTAGGAGGCTCCCAGGCAGGAGGCCTTGCCTTTTCGAACGATGTTGCTTTTTTGCTAGCCTTCTTAAGGAAGGCTTGTCTAACTTATGTCTGTACTCGGATATTGTTGCTTCCGCTGACTCTTGTGTATTCAAGCTTATGTATTCACTACAAAAAAATACACTTCCGTGATGTACGTGTTTGTCACAGTAGGTCGCGTTTTTTGTCATGCATGTACATCCATGACAAATTTATGACAGAATCAAGATAGTCATACCTGTGCTGTCGTAGAAGTGTTCCATGACATTACCAAAATTATCATCATGGAAGTGTCCACTTCCATGACGATAAATCACGCATCACAGAAGTGCTTTCGTCAAGGGTGACCGACACGTGGCATCCACCGTAACGGAACGCCGTTAAGCTATCGGGTCGGGTTTTGGATCTGATAACCCGTTCACAGCCGTGACCAATGGGGATTTTCCACGTGTAAAATCATCATTGACTGGAGGAAACACGTGTCGGCTCATCGTTGGGACAGATGTCATCCACTCATTGGACAGAAGGCGCCTATGATACGTCGACACATGGCAGGGCCCATCAAGTTTAAATGGGCCGGCCCAACTAAAGGCCCACAAGATTTTGCGGACCATAATGGGCCGGCCCAGCTAAAGGCCCACGGGATTTTGCGGACCATAATGGGCTGGCCCAGCTAAAGGCCCACAAGATTTCGCGGGCCATAATGGGCCGGCCCAGGTAAGGGCCCACAAGATTTTTGTGTGCCATAATGGGCCGGCCCAGGTAAAGGCCCACAAAATTCTTGCGGATCATAATGGGCCGGCCTAGCTAAAGGCCCACGAGATTTCACCGACACTAATGGGCCGGCCTAGCTGTAGGCCCACAAGATTTTGAGGACCCTAGTAGGCTGGCCCATTAACTGGCTGCCATGTTTTGGGCCAAATGCCGGCCCATATTTGATCCGGTCCATTAAGGGCCTGCCACGTTCCGGGCCTAATAATGGCCCATATGAGATCCGGCCCGTTAAAAGCCTCCCACGTTCTGGGCCAAATCACGGCCCAGATCAGGTCCGGCCCTTTAAGAGGCTTTGGCCTCAATTATGGCCCATATCAGATTGGGCCCGTTAACTGGATGCTATGCTTTTGGGCCCACTTGCTAAAGGCCCATTTAGTAATTCGGCCTAATATTAGTTTCGGCCTGTTAAGGGCCCGTTTAACATTTCGGCCCTATATTAATTTCGGCCTGTTAAAAGCCCGTCATATAGTTGGGCCTAACTACGGCCCGGTTTGCATCTGGCCTGCTCGCAGCCGATATCTGATTGGGCCAAACAAGGACCGAGACAATTTTGGCCTGTTAAAAGCCCGTGATTTGATTCGCACAATCATGGGCCGGGGTCCATTTCGGGCTGCTGCCGGCCCGTGAGCTGTTCGACACGTTTCAGGCCCAACCTACTTCTCAGCCTCCTAAAAGCCCATTGAGTTTTCTTGCGAAAAGAGGTCCGGGGGTTACTCGTCCTATTAAAGGCCCGAATCTACTAGTGGGCCAGTTTGACGAGGCCCATGATGCGGATCATACATCGTGATTGCATGACGGCCCGATTATGTACTGTAATTTTACGGTTTGGCCGGTTTACTGCGAAGACAGGATATATATACAGTAAAATAACTGCAGCATCGTGAATAAGAAAAAACCTAGACTATACAATAAAGAAATTACGGCATATTACATCCACTGGGCATCAAAGTTCGCCACTATGATAATAAAGCACAAGCAGACAGCAGATTACATACACTGGGCATCAAAAATCGCCACCAGTGCAAATAAACACGCCGACAAAATAATATACAAAACCGACAGCACTTCAATAGAGTTCAAGAAAGGTTAGCCCTGCTGGCGAGCTGCAGCGCAAGCACCTGAGCAAGATGATGAGACTGCGCTTGTTCAACACTTATATCTTCCTCACTCTGAAAGATAAACAAGCAGACAGATGACAGGTTTTGCACATAAAAGTATCAGTGCTGACAATTCATCACATTTCTTACTAACGAATAAAGTGACACAGTTTAAAATTGCATTAACACAATATGGTATTGTTCAGGTCAAGACATGGCAGGAAATGACAATGTGAAGGAGTTGGCAGCTTCACGACACCACTGGATTACATATCAAGAACTCATAAGTATCAATGGTTAGTGTGCTGTCAATTTATCCCATTTCAGATTGGCAAATAAAGAGACGGTTTAAATAATAGTAGAATGATATGACATTGTTCATAGTTAAGACATTGCAGAATATGACATTGTGTTGTAGTGGGTAGGTTCACCACACCATTGGATTACGGATGAAGAACAGAAGCATACATGCAGTGCAAAAGAAGATCACTTGCTTTGTATAGTTTAATTTACATGGTATGAAGAAGGAACTTGGTTGTACAACTGAAAACTTAAATTGTGAAGGACAAACTTTTGTTTATGAACTACATAATAAACTTTAAACATGCAATTTGATGCAAACACCAAAAATATACAGCTGTTGCAGTCATGCCTAACCAAATATACACAACAAAGTTTGAAGGCTTGAGAAGGACAAACTTACATTACTGGTGAAGACAGACTCTATAAAGCCCTTGTCCATGCTGATGGGGGGGGGGCAATTCAAGAAGTTTACCACAGAATCTTCTTGATAAGCATTGCCTTTATTCTACATTTTGTTAAGAGTAAATATAGATGTGATAATATACGAAAAAATGGAGAATATTTAAGATAAGATGAAGAGTGATGCTACATAACCAAGTAGCTATAAATGTATGTGCAGCGATACAGGCAAAAGGCACAACCAAGAGCAATGCACAGCTAAACTTCTTCAGTACCAACCTTATGGTAAGAGTAAATATAGATCTGATGTGTAGAAAATGGAGGGCAAAGGAAAATAAGCTGCAGAGTGATGGTACATGAACAACTACCTGTCAATATAAGTACACTGATAAAGGACAGCATGTACTTACAAGAACAATGCAGAGCTAAAAAAACATTGGCATTGGATATATTCTACACTAATGTAACCATTCATACAGATCAGATAATTTGGAGCGAACATTTGATAAGCAAGCTATCATGCATACTGCTGTCACATAATGAACAAGGTATGTATGCAAGTACAGTGATACAGGACAACAGGTACTAACAAGAGCAAAGCAGCGGGCAGCATATTTGCGATATCCTGTCGTTCTTTTCAAACCGGAATTCTTCTTCGAGTAGATTTCTTGCAAAAAAGATCCGTAAGGCACATGCGGAAAAGTAGAAGTTCAAATTGTCATTTGATTTCATAGACATTACCTCATCCTGGGAACAAGACTAGTGCATAACAAGGTTTTTCCATTCAATGTCTTCTAAATTTAGCACAGGAGACTTCACCGGAAATTCGTTTATAGACTTGCCATCAAAGTGTGATTTCCTCAGGTAACACCGATACTGCTGCAATGCTTCCTTGAAAAGCACAAGCAAGCTTTGCTCGTCATGACTATCCAGATTGACCCTCGCCTAGTTACAATAATGTAATGTAAATCATTGATGTGTTCGATCAGCAGAAAACAGGAAAATAATAACCATGAATAATAGCACTTACACGTAAGTTGGACAGGAAGATGTGAAAATGGTGTTTGTCTTCACTATAATCTTCCAATGATGGGAATATATGCACGTAGTCCCTAACAACATTGAAAGCATTGTCTTTTAAACTGGGAATAAATGGAATGGGGTTCCAATCTGCAGGAATTGGCCATCTCTGCAGTTGGGATAGGTCTTCGGCCGGTGGACTTGCTGTACTTTTTGCTGGAGTGGGATTTTTCTGTGGTACAGCTGGTGCTATGGCAAATGAAATCGGTATACCTTTTGCTGGAGTGCAGGTCCTGTGTGGTGGGGCTAGTGGTGTGGCCAGTGAAGTATGGGTACAGTCTGTTGGAGTCGGTCCTACGTTTAGTGTCACTGGTTGTACAGCCAATATAAGCGGGGCGCTGTCTGATTTCTCCGACGCCACCACGTTTTTCAAGGACTTTGCTGGTGCTCCTTCAGGTTTGGCAATCACCCTCTTCCTTTTTGATGTCTGATGCACAAGAACAACATTTGAGTGGAAAAACATGGTATGATGACAGATGGAATATGTATTGATAATGGATGGGCATGGCATCTCGAGTTATATGATGAGTAAACTAAGCAGATGGCGGTGCAACAAAGTAGAAGAAATGCAAGACAACATATGCAAGATACGCGCAATCAATAAAACCTTGCCAAATTAGAACAGGCGCCTTGATGGGTGAACAGGACAGGCCATCTGCCTTTGACTCCTCGAGGTTAGAATAGTCATTAGGATGATATTCTGAACAAGAATCAACAGGTGGGGAGCGTATGAGTGTCATTGCTTCCAGAATGGCACTCAATGCCTTGGTGCTAATTTTGTAAGTCATTGCAGTGTTCCACAATATTCTTCTGATGCGCGGATTCTGATATTCACTGTAATTGCGTATAATATCTGAGAACCATGAAAACATAAATAGTTGTGAGATTATCTTTGTAATGCAGATGATATTCTAATATAGGGGCGCCCCCTGTAAACACTTGTGTGCTATCACTAGATTCTGATGAGAGAGCTCATGTGTGCTGTAATATGGTGTGTGCATTTATATAATCTGGCACAAGTACACACAAAAATAGGCTCCAGAAGTAAGGATAGCTCGCAGATGATAGGTTCATAATATACTATATAGAGAGTTTATTGCCAAACCATGATAACAAGAGCACACAACAACTAGGCAGATCATAGTGTACATAACAGGGGTACACCATAACCACGATATATAAATCCGGAAAGTGGAACTGGCTTGAAAATACGGTGTTGTATTGCCGCTAGTAATTGAAAGTCTATCGATCACGTACAGGCCAGCTCTATCAGCTGTTGACTGCAGATGTCCCTGCGCCCCTTCCTGACAAGGAACATACTGTACGTACTAAATACAGAATAAACAAAGAGGAACATGTTAAAGAACAGAAGAGGAAGCATATTCTTGAGGTTCCGCTTCATTGCATACAATGTTGGTTGCCCACTCATGATGAATCACAGCGCCCAAAGAAATGCAATTCCATGCTGTCTCTCTATATGTGGCAATTTTGAACAAGAGTCATTAGGATCATATTCTGAACAAGAATCAACAGGTGGGGAGCGTATGAGTTTCATTGCATCCAGAATGGCACTCAATGCCTTGGTGCCAATTTTGTAAGTCATTGTAGTGTTTACCTTCAAGAGTGGACTGCTGCTAGTGCGACACAAAGCAGCTACACAGATCATAGTGTAGATATAACGGGGAAAACCGTAAGTATCAGAGTAAAATCAGCAAAGTGGAACTTGCTGGAATATATGTGCTAGTATTGCCGGTACGGCTAGAAAGGCTTCAGATACCAGCTCTCTTCAAGTGAAGGTGCGGTACTGTTAATATCAGTGTTACTCTCAAAGGCGACACAGCTCCCCGCATTTCCTTGCTATTCTTATAGGATTCAAGTGGGCAGGTGACTACAAATCCTATTCCTATGTTTACAAGATCCTACGAATGAAAGAGGCTCAAAGTGTCCATCACAACCGACTGTATAGACCTCTACACTGCAAAAGTCCCTGCTCATCTTCAGTACAAGGAACATACTGTACCACTATCATACTCCCTCCGTTCCAAAATATAAGTCTTGGTAGACATTTCCACTATGGATCACATACAGATGTATCCAGATACATTTTAGAGTGTAGATTCACTCATTTTGCTCCATATGTATTCCATGGTGGAATCTATACAAAGACTTGTATTTAGGAACGGAGAGAGTACATATTAAAGAAGAACGGAAGAGGAACATGGTAAAGAAGAGCAAGCAGATTTTGGATAATAAAATGTTGGTTTCGCAGTGCCCACACATGATGAACCAGAGCGCATTAAGAATGCAACTCCCAGCTGTCTCTCGACCATTTCAGGCGGTTGGATGAAGATCCTACGTCTCCTAACCCATCTTCTTCCTCGTCTCTGATTCTTCCCATACAGAACATCGCACGGGCTGCCGGCCGGACCACCGGCCCCCACCGCCTGTGTTCCTCCGCCACCCCCACCCCCCACCCCCGCCCCAACCCCCACCCGCGTCGAGTTTTCTTCGTTCGGCGAGGCCCCACAACCACCCGAGCCCCTTCGTTCACACCGGCGAACTCCGGCGAGCTCTGAAAAATCGACTGACCCAATTTTGAAATTTAGTCT
>NC_057805.1:339227487-339230958 GCF_018294505.1 Triticum aestivum
ACCCCCACCCGCGTCGAGTTTTCTTCATTCGGTGAGGCCCCACAACCACCCGAGCCCCTTCGTTCACACCGGCGAACTCCGGCGAGCTCTGAAAAATCGACTGACCCAATTTTGAAATTTAGTCTACTGTGATTTAACTAGTGTGGAATATAAAAGGGGAAAACCATAAGCATTGGGAGTATAGTGTTGAGCGTGCCATGGCGGATCTGAAGGTGCAAACCGGACAAAGGCAACTTCGCAACCAAGACAAGAAATCGGAGTAAAGGAGTGGCGATCTATTTTCTTGCTGCGATAAATAAGTTGAGCAGATACGAAAGAGTACCGCCTCTGGTGCGGCGCCGTGTACGCATCTGCTGAGAATTTGGCGGTGCTGCGATAGCGATGGCTGTCGGCGGCGTGGAAGCAGATCTAGGAGGGTAGACGGTGGCGGCAGGGCACGGTGGACGAGACGGTCGTAGGAGCGGCGCCGACAAGGTGGACGATGGCGGGGATGAAGCGAGAGGATGGGATGCAAGGATCCCGGTCCGAAGCCGTGGATGAGAGAGGTCGATCTCTTGTAATGGACGGCGGCGTCGGGGTATCAGCTCCGGCATGGTGGAGGAGGACGGCGGTGGATGGGGTGGTGGACGGCGGCAGACGGAGGAGGGTGGGGTGGAGAGGGTGTTTTGGCGCCCACGGAGTACGAATGGGGAAAAGGGAGGTAGAGAGGAAGGGGGGAACCATGTATTCAGGGCGCGCTTGTCTCAAATGCGAGGAAATTTACAAACTTAGCCCCCGTTTCAAATTTCTACTACATCACAACAACATTAGTCGGTTGGGGATAGGACGGTAATCTCGCATACACCGAATATTTGCCGACGAGAGTTTGTTTTTGGCGCCCACCGTGTATGAATATGAATCAGGGAGGGAGTCGATTTCGGCCGAGGACACACTGTGTTTTGGCGCCCACCGTGTATGAATCTGGGTGAGAGGCGGTTACGTCACGTTTGGGTGAAATTACAAACCTACCCCTATCGAAACCTATAGAAATCCAGCAGATAGGCTTTGCGTGGTAGGGATAGGCAGTAGTGATTTCCATCTCGCAGATTTTGGTTTCGGGCGGTTACTGCGACTTTCCCCGCTTCGTTCAAATTTTGCAGAGTGCACGTTTACCGTGCCAACTCAATTCGAATCCCGTTTGTATTCTATTTTTTTCGGGCGGGATCCATTTTCAATTGGAATTACATTCTATATACATCATTTTTTTATATACTTTCAAAAGCACAACACCATTTATACATAAATATGGTTTACAAATGGCATGATCTCAGATTCATAAGGTTGTATCCATCAATTTGGATTTTCAAATATTTGAAACCACTTTATGTTGAAATCCAATGTATGCATTCCTCGCTAACTGTCTCGAATTAATATGTGTTTCATGCGTTTTTTTTACTTCTCAAACATGTATAATGTGTTTCACACACGCAACATATAGTGTAATCCCGTTTAGACATTAATTGCATATAAACCATGCATTGTTTGTAATTGAAGAATCTATGGATCACCAATATTGATAAACTATATAACATTACACGTGTGCCCAAATTCAAATGAATATGCATGTTTGATACACCAATTTGCGTTATGATATTATCGATGTCGTGATCTCTAGTTTAAATATTTGAATCCCCTTTAATCCAGATATTCGTCTCATATAGCTATCACTCATGCTTATATAGGACTATCTCTCTGGACCTATATGCGTTCATCGTCTCTCAGGTATCTCTCGTGCTACCTGTATGTCGACAATGATCTTTTATCTTCGTAACACACTGACGGTACTCTCTCCCTCGACCTTCATCACTCTATCTCTCTCTAAGTATATCTCGCTCCCTGCTATGTGTCTCTAACTATGATTCTCCATGTGGAATATCTTTCTCTCACACAAACACAAAACTTTGTCTCCCGGGGTCTCATTTCTCTCTACTATTCCCATGTGTGCCACTCGCACACCCCTCATACAGATATGTCTTTCGCTCCTTAGATATGAGAACCTACGACTCTTCCTCTTCAATATCTCTTTATCACACACAAACAGAAACTCTTTCTCCCAGGGTCTCATATTTCTCCATTGTTCTCTTGTATGTCGCTCACACACACCCTCTCTCCCTAGAGATATCTTGCGTTCCCTCGTATGTCTCTCTAGCTATCACTCTCGTTGTGAAATATCTTTCTCTCTCGCAGACACAAAACTCCGTCTCTCTGGATCTCATTTCTCTCTGATATTTGTTTGTATGTGACTCACATGCACCCTCTCTATCTCTCTCACACCCACACACATAACCCAGCCTTCTGATCCACTCGGCTCCTATCTCTAACGCACACTAGCTAGCATCTTTATCTTTCTATTTATCTGTTTCTCCATCAACCTTCTTTCTCGCCCTCACTCTTGATTCCTATCACGCACACTACATATGTTTCTCTCTACATGCAGTCAAGGTGCCCTCTCACACACATATATAACTTCACCCTTTGAACCACCCGACGGTCATCTCCAACACCCAAACTAGTGGATGTCCCTCTAGCTAGCATCTCCATCTCTGTATCTATCTGTAGTTTCTCCGTCAACATTTCTTTCTCGCACGGAGTCTTGCTTCCTATCACCCACACTATATATGTCTCTCCATACATATGCATTTATAGGTTGGTCTCTTTTGCAAAATCGTTGCGCCTCACTCCCTCTGCTCGCCATAGATGCATGCTCCAGCCCACACCACTATCTCTTAAAGACAAAAACACATGCTCAATTGTCGGGCCTTCTTCCCTGCATTCTCACATGCATGCATATTGTCATACCGATCCGTCTCTCCCATGTCGTTGATCTTATGACTTACGTCTTCTTTCTTTTATCTTGATCATGCGCGCGCGCACACACACACATCCCACGTATACATGTATACCTCTCACACATGCACGTTCAAGGTCTCTATGTCTCCATACGTAGTTAATTACCCTCAATCCTAACGCCACATCGAATCGTTCTCCTCTTTTGTGCACATAACTTCCGCCTGGATGGGTAAAACACACACTCACACTTAACAATCTCCTTCTAGCTACCCCCCGCCTCTCACTCTTCCCCTATATCCCCGAAACCAATAAGACCATCCCTTTGTTTAATTCCCGCCTACATGCACCATCGATATATAGTAGTCTTCCTCGGTGTCTCACGAACAAACACGTTCTCTCGATGTCGACTCCTCTCACGCGCACACACCTTCTCTTCCCTCTCTACGGGCATTTTCTGTCTCACACCCCATCGTTGGTGGCCTCTGCCATACACATCACCTCTCTATGATGAAGCCATGCACACTTAAATTACATCCGCCACAGAGGACCCCGCGACACACACACACACACACGCACACACACACACACGCACGCACGCACCCCCGCACACACACACTAAGACTCCATCTCTCTCTCTCTCAC
>NC_057805.1:339231153-339231435 GCF_018294505.1 Triticum aestivum
CTCTCTCTCACACACACACAAACTAAGACTCCATCTATCTCTCTCTCTCTCTCACACACACACACCCCACACACACTAAGACTCCATCTCACACACACATGCTCTAGGCGGAGCATTTGTTCCTACCACCCTTCATCCAACCTTACCCGTATGATGAACAATCAGCTTTATTTACTTGCATAACATGGACAAATTCCACTTTACTTTAGTAGTCAGCAAACTTATCATCTGTACCCTTATAAAAAAACGAGTTGGTGGTGATGGTGTGCCTGCCATCTTGTA
>NC_057805.1:339231583-339258087 GCF_018294505.1 Triticum aestivum
CTCTCTCTCTCTCTCTCACACACACACACCCCACACACACTAAGACTCCATCTCACACACACATGCTCTAGGCGGAGCATTTGTTCCTACCACCCTTCATCCAACCTTACCCGTATGATAAACAATCACCTTTATTTACTTGCATAACATGGACAAATTCCACTTTACTTTAGTAGTCAGCAAACTTATCATCTGTACCCTTATAAAAAAACGAGTCGGTGGTGATGGTGTGCCTGCCATCTTGTAATACAGACCGTATGATCAATATCTGAGGATAGAAAGCAAACTATGATAATTTTACAAAAGATACCCGCACCTGTCTCCACATCATTATCTCCTGCAACCTCATTGCTCAGCAATTAAAAAAGGAATAAGTCTCTGGACCAATCTAGCATGCATGGTGGCCGCTGCCGCCTGCCGGCGCCGTCCATCCCCATGCCTCCGCCCATTTCGACCACCAGTCACCACCACGCTCCACTCCTCCTCGCCTTATCTCTCATCTTTCATTTTTTCGATGACATTCTCGAGATACCAGTTTTCCGATAAAATTCTCGAGATATCATTAGTTTTTACACGTGGGATTACTCCTGCATGGGTCAATCACAACAGGTGTTCTGTAAAAAAATGCATATTGATGTTTCGTGCAATGCACGAGAATCTTGCTTGTAATTATATAACGCAAATCACGAGCAGGAAGTGGCATTTTTTTGACACAACCACGTTAACATGGCCACGTAAATCACTAGCTAAAGTAAATACCATTATACTTATATCCCGATGCAAAAGGTTGAGTACATGTCCGAAGAGTAGAGTCGCACACACGCACTCTGTCTCTCAGAATCTCTCACACACACACACCAGTTACGTGACGCCCACTTAAGCAGACACGTATGTTACAATTTGTGCACCCGCGGGTACACGTGATGTTGCGCATTTATTTAAGCCGGAAGGCGAACCCAAACAGTAGCTGCATTCATTCCCCTCCCGGCGCCTCTTCTCTGGTCGCCGTCGCCCGGTAGCCATGGGCCGGCCGAAGGTAACAACATACGCCATACTCCCGCCGGAGCGGCGCTTTAATATGGAAATTTTAGTGGTCATGCATGCATCTTTTTGTGCTAGCACTCCTCTATAAGGGTTGACCGGTCGCTTCCCGCGGACGTGCGCGGGCGGTGGAAGAGGAAGGAGAAGGGAAGCGGGCTGTGGAGTAACGTTTTTTACCACAATTTCTTAGGAAACTGAGTGCAATAATTGAGTAGGTTTGCAAACTACCAGTACTACACCTGAAACAGTTCAAAACCTATACTCCCTTGCCAGCGCGCGCTTCCCGCATGAAACAGTCAGCGTCGCCCTGGAGCGTCAGTGCCGCATTAATGCCCGGCCAGAGCGGAGGCGACCTCTCACTGGCGCCGGCTTTGAAGTGGCGCGACGGCCGAGAGAGCGCCGCTTCCCAGTGCACGCGACTGCTCCGCGTCGAGACTGGCCATAGGCCCTGTTTGGATCCATGGGTTAGAGTTAGTTTGAGCTAGTTGGGGCTCAAATAGCCCTAAAGTATCCAAGCATGAGGGTTTAAATTGGAGCAAGTTGCACCGAACCCACCAAAAAAAACTATCCCACCCAAGAGATGCTAACTGGAGATAGTTCTCATTGGGACCACTGAAAAATCACTTTTCTCTCTCCATGAAGTGCATTTATTGTCAATCTAACCCTGTCACCCAAACACCTCTTTGGCTACAGTTAGTTCAGGGTTAGTCATGAGTTAGTCTAACCTCTAGCTAAGTTAGAGTATCAAACAGGACCAGTATAGGACATGCAAGTTGCTCAAAGCATACAGGCAAATTCGTACGTGAAAGGATTTTTTTTCTTTTTGAAAACGGAACGTGAAAGGAATTTTTTTTAGAATGCTCTTGGCATGTTGCTAACATGTGATAGTTAAACGACCTTAATAGATGGCAGAAACGCCAGCCCGCCGCACTTTGATAGAGACGAGGAGGGAGAAGCGATACAGGCTGCTGGATTACTAGAGATAGGTGTCGCACGGAAGCCAAGAAATATGGTGATAGCGTGGGTTAGCCATGTACTAGTATGATGTAACTACACTGGGCTGCCGTGTTTCTTACTCTTCCAGTCCACTGTGGAGATGATTGGTTAATTTTATATCGCTGAATAATATTAAATATTATGAGTGCAGACGCTCCACCACGAGGTTCCTTGCTCCTTCTCGTTCGTCCGGAATCTATGTTCTTCCACTCTATTTTTTTACGTGAGCTTTGTTCATCCTTTTGCCAACACGCGAGACATCTAGCATCAAGGTGCACGTGTTATGCAAGGATCGTTCCATCTATATGAAGAACACGTGGGACTGGAACTACGAGACGGACATGTACCCAGGAGTGGACGTACGAACCTGAGTAATGTAGCGCAGTATGTGAAGTAGAAAGGCACAAATGGTATGAACATGCGTGGCATATAGGGTGTGTTTGGTTGCGTTCTCGTCTCAGCATAGTTGTTCCCTCTTCATGCATGCTCAACTCAACACCCCTCTTCATGCATGCTCTCTTCATGCATGCTTCTAGTGTATTTGTGCTAAACTAGTGTGGACTCATGCACCCTCCATACACTCTACCAAACACCCAAAAGTAGGTCGAGAAGGGAACTCTTGGGCGGCATTTGTCTCTTACTACGTACTACCACTAAATGTTGTACGTGCAATGCACGGTGATGTTATGGAGTACGTGCCTAAGTACTGTACTACTACTATATTAGTTGGAGGCACATATTAACTTTTATATTTGTTTACGTGTATGCCCCGAGACCTTCCAACTAGACGTGTCTTTCTCTCCAGGTCGCACTTTGTATCGTTCATACCACTAAGTACTACTACGTGTGGTCTCCGACCCAGAAGTGGAAGAAGTGGAGACGCTCTACCACGCTATTTTTTTACGCTGGGCTCTACCACGCTGTTCATGTCCCACTCCTTTCGCTGACGTGTGGGACATCCAGCACATGCCGTGTTTGGCACCCTTCGTCGTAAGAGTTGAAACGCTAGCATTCATCAGAAATAAAAAATAATTATAAATCGGCAGTGATACTATTTTTTTGCGAACCAATCAGCAGTGATACTATACCACGCGGTTTCCTTGCTCCTCGATATCGGAAAGAATACTTTCGTTCGCCAACATGTGGGACGTCGACCATCCTGGTCCACTTGCCACGCACGCAGAACTCCAAGGGAGAGTCACCCAGGTCGTCACGCCGCAGTAACAATGACTAATGAGCCGTCAAATCACAGGCCCACTTCCCACTTTGAAGTTGCTCGGACGAAGGAACCATCATGACTTCGTTGAATTCTGCTTCTTGAAGAAAACTACTGTACCAGCAGTACTGCTAGCTACAGTAGTTACTCCAACAGAGGCCTCCTTTCGTTAATAGGATAGGAATATGAAAATCATAGGAAGTGAGATGATATGCATCTCAATTCCTATAGAGAAAGAGATGCCATTTGATGCTTAGGATAGGAATTTTTCCATTTAGTCTAGGCTAATGTACTGGTAATTTGCTCTAAAAACTACAGTAGTAATTAGTAGTATTGGTACATGCTCGTACTCAGACACAGACACACACACTAACTACTAGTACTACTACTTCTCACATGCTGGCCAGACGCCGTCGTTCTCCTTCCCGGCTTTGTCGGCGACACCCCACCGTGCTTGGATCTCCGCCGACCTCTCCGCAGCAGCGCGTGTGTCCTTTTCTTTCTTGCGGCGGCGGGCCTCTCTTTTCTTGGGTGCTTTCTGACTTTTCCGCTCCCTCTGTGCGGCTTTGGCCGCCTCTTGCTCTACCGCCCATTCGGCCTTGGCATCTTCAAATTCCTCCCACATAGTTGTGATGTCGCGAGCGGCGATGAACTCGGCACAGCGGGGTGCCATCGCTTCCCTACCATTTTGTGTGCGGTCGTGGGCGGCGAGGAACTCGGCGCGGTGGGATGCCATCGCTGCCTTACCGGTTAGTGTGCGGCGCGGTGGCATGAACGACGCTTGGTGAGAGCTCTGGGGTGGAGTGGCCGGACAACCGTATAGTGCATTGGTTTGTCAAGAGCTCAAGGACAGAAGACGAAGCAAATTTGGATTCCCCTTCAATCCTGGTCATTTATTACCGAGTAAAATGCATTGGCGGTCATCGAACTTGTCTTGATAGCTCACTTTGATCATTGTATACGAGATATGGTGATTATACGGTCACTGGCTCAGCGTATAGCTCCGTATTTGTCTGGTTGACCAGTCAAAAAGTCCGCATGCGCCTCATCAGCTCGTGTTCTTTATCTATCTACGCGGGCCTACCTGTCAATGGAGAAAGAAATACTGTAAAAACCAAAATTATGCGTATGTGGGGAATCAAACCACGGACTCGTCGCTGCAACGCACCCTCGTCAGCCAAATGAAAATGAAATACTTTGCGTCAGACACTCACGCTCACGCTGTCAAAGCATGCTAATGCATGCACGTCGCCCTCTAAATCAAAGTCCTGCTCATGGCACAACGCAAACGGCGAGCCCATCACCTGTGCGCCCCAGCGGTGCCTGACATTACTGTTTAGACGTTTGATGGAGGCCTACGCGAACGCCGAGCATGTATTCACCTGGCTCAACACCAACGGTCATACTCGGACCGCCTTGCTCATGTATATCGTCCATCACAATGACAATCTATAAAACAGCCTAAGCTAGAGAGGGTACTATGGTAGTATGGTACGGAGTATGTACTATCGTGAGCGACCGATCTTAGTGCCACTGCACACCGAAACCCCTTCCATCGCTAGCGCGCGCTTCCCGTCTGAAACGGTCACCGTCTCTCCAGAATGTCAATGCCGCATTCACCGGACTTAACTGCAGGTGCAATTGGTGTGTCACTGACATGCGGGCCAGATGCCCGTTGGGCCCACAGGTCAGTAACCCAAACGCATTTGCAGTTAAGTCACTGAAGCAGCGTCCGCATTCACGCCCGACGAACCTACTCTGGCGCCAGTTGTCCATCCGTCTGCCGCGGCTCATTTCCATTCGCCCGCTATATTAACTTGAGCCCCATCTCCCAGCCATAGCCAAAGACCCACACTTATTCTCCTCCGGTCCCTTCCTTCTGTCGGCACCACTTCAACCATGGCCTCCTGGCGCTCTGAAGCTCTCTTGGACATACTGTCGCAGGAGCAGACGAGGGACATCGGCGGCTCCGCTCCGGGTGCGCTCCAAAGCTCTCTTCGACGTACTGTCGCAGGAGCAAACGAAGGAGATCGCCGGCACCCCCCGGCCGCCCTCCGCCGCCACGACCACGAAGCCGGCGCGCGTGCGCGGGCGCAGTCGGCAGCGAGGAAGAGTAGTACACGGTAGGTCGCCGCCGCTCTGGAGGAGGAGGTTATCGAGGCGGATGAGGAGGAGGCAAAGGCAATGGCCGGTTTTCTCGGGTTCATGGCCGGACATGGTGGTCGGGCGCCGGCGATCGTTTAGATTAGGTTTACAGTAGGTTTTAGTACGGTTTGTGGGAAATATGTAATGAATTTTGTCCAGTTTGTAGGAAAAGTTTTCGAAATGTAATGAATTTCATCCGGTTAATTTGAATTTTGCTTTGTTTGCACGAATTTCGTCCGGTTAGTTCATATAGTTGTCGAAAGGTATGCGGGCAGCATCGGATGGCATCCATCTGTGTCCTCGGACAGATGCCGGTGTAAATTTGTGGGCCAGCGCTGGAGATGCCCTAACTATCATGCTATAATCACTAACAATCCTCCATTATTTGGCAGGGAACAATTATCCCTCGATCAAAATCAGATCCGCGGTGTTTCGCACTCCTCCCGCGTAAGAGTGTAAACTCTTGCTTACATAAAAATGGAGCAAGTGGACGGCACTGTAGCACGTCATATCACTCGAACTAGCCCGCCTAACGAGCGGGAAAGCACCGCCCTCGTCATTTTGTTCTGGATTTCTATCGATCGATCGCGCGAAAATGTTAGACTTCGCAAGTTCTAAAGGAAAAGGCGGCACACTTATGACTCGTACGCGTCGCAACCCCGACAGTCCGGCTCGCACGCCGCTCACCAGAGGGGACACGCGTTGTCTTGCAATTTCACTGACATGTGGGACCGTAATTGAATAAACCGTCGATAGCCGAAATCTAATCGCTCGGCGGGCGTCGGCCGAGAAGAGAGAAATGGGGGAGGGAGAAGAGATCGCCTGCCCGCCGCGCACGGACTCCAAGAAATATATGGTGATAATGTGAGGTGGGCCATGCTGGAGTCCGGACCACTTCCGGAGCCCGCTCTCACCGCCCTGGCCCCTCAAGACGCCAGCTGCCCGCCGCATGCATGCATAGCAAGTAGTACTCCTTATGTGGAGGAGAGAGAGGCATTGACAAAGTCAAGGAGTGGGCTCTGCAAGAGCCCGTCTCTACACGTGCTCCTAGGTATAAAAAAATAATTCTAAAAAAGGCATAAAAACAATTGTGTCTTAAAAAAAAGAAAGGTAAAAAACATTTGAGAGGAAATAGATAGAGAGAAAGTGAGAAAAAGCTGTAACCTGGGCATTACATGAGGAAGGAGGGAGTGGTGCACATGCCAAGTTCACTGGGCTGCCGTGTTTCACACTCCTCCGTCGTAACAGTGGAGACAATAGCTTTCATCGAAAATAAACAATGAATACTCGTTGCTCGTCCTCTATATCGGAAAGAATACTTTCATTCGCTGACATGTGGGACGTCGACCATCCTGGTCCACCTGCCATGCACAAAATTATCCTGGTCTACCCCGGTCGTATCGCAGGCCCAACCTTTCCCACTGTAAGTTGTTCAGACGAAGGAACCATCATGACTTCGTTGAATTCCGCTTCTTCAAGAAAACTTACTGTACCCGCAATACTGCTAACACACGCGAAGACTGGACGGCACTGTACCACGTCATATCACTGAAACCCACTAGGCCAAACTAGCCCGCCTAGGTCATATATTTTGGAACGGAGGGAGTACGTATCTGCACTGCTATGATTTTGTGTTGCACGTTCTCTGTACTTTTGCTACGATTTTCCTACCCTATGAACCAAATGAGGCCTGAATGTATGTCGACTATTGTCTGATCGATCGCTAAGCCTACAATTTTAGGAGCTAGGGCTATTGGTCGATCGACGAGGGATAAATATAAGCGTACCACGAGCTCATCAGCCCCAATGTTTCTCTTCGGTGAGTGTTTTGCAAGTACTATAGCTCGCACAGTAGCTAGCCTACTAACACCAAGAATCATCAAACAAGCCCTGCTGATATGATAAACAGTTCAAACTTACATCTAAGCATGCCATATATTACATCAAAAGCTGGTGAGGATACATCTGTTTCCATAACTCGGAGAGGGTTCGCATGATTCATCGCATGATTCACTATCAAACAAAAGTAGCAAGATCCGCCCACACAAGACAGTGCACTAGCCCTAAGATGGTTTGATAACATGCATCGTTCTGGTAATTAAACACAGGGCAATGCAAACTACCCTGAAGGATTAGCGCGACCAATTATTTCTTGTCATCGATCTCTCGGGAAATGACCACAGCACGGACAGCGGCATGGGAATCGATTTCTGGGGCGATGTCCACAGGACTGACCGAGACATCGGAATCGATCTCTGGGGCGATGTCCACAGGATGGACAGCGGCATCGGAATCGATCTCCGGGGCGATGCCAACAGGACGGGCCACGACATCGGAATCATCAAGGACGTCCACCGGCACCTACACAACCCTAACATATTAGCAAGCACATTGCAAATAATCAAAAACCACAACTATGGTAATAAGCCATTATTTTTTACCTTGTGCAGCTCACCGGGGGATCTCATCCCTCCGGGGGCCATCTCCTCGTCCTCGATGGGGGCCATCACCTTGCCAGGGGAATACTGCTTCTCAACGGCGACTATCTCCTCAAACTCGGTCTTGAGCCTCACATAGGTGGCAGTCAGAGTTCCCGGGGTAGGCACGGTGGGGCCCTTGCTGTTCTTCCAACTTTCTTTGAGGAGTTCGTCCGCCAACGTCCTCAACTCTTTGGCCAGTGCTTGTTTCTTGGAGTTCTTCGTCTCCATGGGTTGGCCTGCCAACATGATCAACTCGTTGGTCGGTGCTCGCTTCCTGGAGATCGCTGTCTCCAGTGGGTTGTCCGCCGGCAACTCTTTGCCTAGTGCTCCAGGATCCATCAATGAACTGACAAACAAAAAGCAATCGAAAGGAAACCACAATCGCAATGAAAATGGGAAAAGAATAGGATGTGAGAATCGGTCGGTGCTTCGCAAAAAGAAGATTCTTGGAATGAAAATATAGCAGCATAACTGATTCGCCCACCTTTCCTTCGTCGGTACAGAAGAAAAATGGCAGAAGTGAGTAGCCTGGAGTGAGGTTTTCCTCAAGAAAGGGAAGAAAGGGCTTGAACGAGCGTTCCAGTGAAATGATGGTTGCTTCATCCAGTCCAACTTGGAGGCCACCTTACCACTGCTGGTAAAGGTGTGGGTTTTGTGATATGACGGGTCATGATGGCCACACCGGGGTGACAGGTGAGTCTCGACTGTAGCACCTCGCTGTGATTTGGTGGATGGCACACGGGCCCGGATGCTTTGAAATGTCCCGCATGTAGATAGAGCGGCTAGTCATATAGGAGTGCTCAATATTGTGCACCGCGACCAAGGCGGAGAGGAAAACGAGAGAACTACGTAATTAATGCGTGAGTTTAATTAGGGTAGTTTTGTAAAGTACGAGATACATTCCTCCAATCGCAAAATGCCTTGGTTCATGAGATTTGAGATTTGAGCCCTATACACCGGAACGGAGGGAGTACTGCACACGGTGTAGTCTAGTCACTTGTTGAAATCTCTAGAAAGGCAAATACTCCTTTCCGGTTTACAGGGCTATACTACTCCCTCCGTCTAGGTGTGTAAGTCATCTTACGAAAACCAAATAGTCCCAAAACACTTAGGCGCGGTGCATTAACTTCTAACTTGTTTCTTGTTTCTTGACATATCAACCAATAAGAGATGAGAGGTGTGCATGCTTTTAATGACTTGCAATGGCTAGTTCATTGCATGCAATGCTATTAATTAGCAAATAAACATTGGTGACCCCAGGAGGAAACGGTGCTAAGCGTGTGGACCTATGCAGAATGAGTATCAACCAATGGATAATGGAGTTTAATTGTTAAACAATAGCAATTTTGTCTCATGCAAGAGCCTGGCTAGTACTCCAAGGAACCGCACCACGCGAGCGTTCGCAACTGCCACGTTCGGGTTGCGCTTGGCTCTTCGCCTCTTCGAGAAGACGAACAATGATGTTACTCCTACTTCTACAGTATCGAATCCACTGCTGCATGTCCGTCCACCTCGTGCGGGAGGGATAGCGTGTAGCGAAAGCTTCTACTTACTGCTCCTGCCTTTGCGTCTATGACAGGTGGGCCCAACAGGTGGTTGGCCCTCCTGTCATGCAGCCAAAGGCAGGTGCAGTTAAGGCACCGGAGCTCAGTCCGCGAGGGAGAGGGCGTTGTAGTAATCAAATTTCTCGGTCTTGTACGAGTTGACGCGGCACATCAAAGCACTGCACTCGATATAAGTCTTTTTACACATTTAAAATGGGCTACTTTGTATGTAGGAGTAGACATATTCTGCTTCGTATGTAGTCACTTGTTGCAATCTCTAAAAAGACTTATATTTGGAAACAGAGGGAGTACAACGCATGCATGCATGTCGTGACTTTCCTTTTGATACTTGCATGTGTTGATTTGATGCACCTTGCCAAATTTTGACTATAAATTTAACTAACCAAAGTTTCATGCATGTCACAAAAAATTACGGGGCTGTTTGGATTGTGACTATGTTTGTCTTATGTTGCCACATTATTTTTCCCACACTTGCCTAACCTGAGTTGCTCAAATTGTTAGACACACTTTGGCTTGCCTAAGGGAATCTTGCCACAATTTTTGTGTCTATGACATGTGGGGCTCACTGCTAATAAAAAAATCTTGTCTTAGGTGTGGCTTATAAAAAAGACTTATATTTAGGAACGTAGGGAGTAGAAAATATAAATAATAATGCATGTTGGGGCAACCCACGTTTCCGCTAATTCTAGCCGTGGGCTTGTTCACAATTTTTACGAGGGGTTGGTTGTTCATTTAATGGAGGGACTTGTAGTACCAGACTTGAACGATACAAAGTGCGACCTGGCACACCGTAACACCACTTGGAACAAGCGGGTAGCTATCTCAAAAAATAATCAACAACTAAAAAACCGTGACCTGGCATGTAGTAGTACACAATTTTAAACGATTGTTTTGATGGAGTGAAAAAGGAAAACTACCCCACTACGTATATATACGCCGGAGCCTCCGCGCTTGCTTGCTAGGGTTGCTCTATTCACACACTCTCATCCTCTCCAGATCTAAACAAGATAGGGGTAGTAACACTATCTTTCTCCCTTCAAAAAACACTGGCTTTCTATCATCACCGCTGGTTACAGATCCGAACGTATCCCCCTCCGCCGGTGAAGGGGAGGAGGGGCAGCGTTTAGGCCGTCATCGACAGCGAGGGAGGAGACCCACTGCCGGCCGCACCGTTATCTCTGGCCGAGCACCGGCGCGGGAGGTCCTCCGATCCCTTCGTCGTTGCCTGTGGGCGGATCCGGCCTCCCGCCGCCCACCTATCCACATCCCGACGACCTTCAGGTATATCTTCGTTCGAAACCGCGTTAGCTCTACTTCCCCAGCTCACTACGTCGCTGCATGTGCATCATTTTCTACCTCTCAGCCCCTCTCGATCGGATGGTCCAACGTCACATTTTTTTCTTCTATTGTTAGAGGTAAAGCTACTTCATGGAGTCGAATCTTGTACTCCCTCCGTCCGAAAATACTTGTCATTGAAATGGATGTATCTAGATGTATTTTAGTTCTAGACACATCCATTTTGATGACAAGTAATTCCGGACGGAGGGAGTACTTGGTTCAAACAAGAAATAAAGTGGGGGTGGGGGAATTTAGTATGTACATCGGACTTGGTACAAACAGGAAGGAAAGGGAGTGAAAGTAGTACAGACTGGTCATCCAACCGGTCTCTTGGTCGAAAAGGGAAATATAGGGGTAACGCTGTACACAGTGGTATGACCAGGACTAGATTTGCTATCCACACATAGGAGTAGGTAGCTAGAGTGAACAAAAATGGGACCAACCCAGATATGTTTCTTGGATGTTTGTTTCTCGGGGCAACAAACTATGAATCACCACTTTATGCCCCTGTTTACGTACATGGTGCTGGACTGCTAGTGCACCCACTGTCCCATGCCCTTATACCAAATATTTAGGCTCCCGTTCGGAATAAAGGGGCAAAAAACATAGGTCTTGATGAAAATAGAGGAATAGGAAAGGAATGTAGGTATAAAACTATGGAACAGCGAACCGGAGGAAACTCTCAAGAGAATGTGTTCGGATGGACTACGAAATGTACAGATTTGTTTTTTTAGAGTAGCATGCTTGGCAGTATGAGATGCTATTTGTTTATTCAGCTGCACAGTGACTACTCTTGTCCTCACCTCACGTACCACACATAGGTTGATTTTTTTATTCCGGCAACACAGCACAGCAACCTGTCTAACGCATGGCACCGAGCGCCTGCCTCGGCCTCCGCCCAAAAAATGAGCAGCGCGTGGATGTTTCTAATCCTATGGAATCAGTACTACCAGACCGGCTTTCCTATGAAACACTATTCACCTTTCCCGTGTTCCGAACGGTTGGAAGGGAAAGAATACCGTAGGAATTGTGTTCCTACGAAAATCCTGCACCAAACCTGTGAACCGAAGGCAGCCTTATCTGTTCTTAATCTAATGTCCCTGGTAAAAATGAAGCCATGCCACTATTATAAGCCATGACAAGTTTAGCCAAATGTTTTTGCCTGTAATTGTTTGAGACTCTGACTGTTTCCTCTGTGCCTTTTTGTGCAAACAGGGATATCCAATTCACCTGGTTGCTGTTGTGACCTTTTGGTGCACTGCACAAAACTCTTCTTAAAAGAAGTGACTTTTGTGTTGTTTAACTGGAATGTCAGAATGGAACAGTTGGTTCATTTTGGTGGAACTGCACAAAGGGAGATCTGTATTCCAATCCTCATCATCCATATTGGCGCCATAACCTTCCTTTAGGTAAGAATGATATTTAATGCATGTGTTCATCTCTATTTTCCGACTGCCATGAGAAAATAATGATGTTTTTTACTAGTACACTTGTACTCCCTCACTGAAAAAACCAATTCTGAATTAGAAGGCCAATCATGTACTTGGTTTCACCAACTGGTGAGGAGAAAGAGAAACAGAGCATGAAGAGGAAGAAGAAGAAGAATAAACAGTGCTAAGGCGATCTTGCTGAAGCCAGAGGCCTCAGTCGAGGCCATTCAAGGGCTCCGGCAACGACTACCTTACATGTGAGACGATCCTCCAGGGAGCCCTTCCACTTCTGCTATCTCACTTAATTAATTAGGAGTACTTAAGTACCACTAATTTATTACTGCCTAATTTTCCTATTGGAGTTAAACAAATCTTCAGTAGGACCCTATGCTGAATCATGTACGTGTGTATGTTTGTCTATGGAGGTGAATCATGTGGTGGAGCAGGGAGGGAATATTATTAGTGTCATGACATAATAGTGCTATTGTTTTGCATGTCAATTTATTGCCATTGGTTCAATGAGGCAATGTTTTGCGTATTGTCCATCATGAATTTGATGCTACTGTTTGAGTAATATGCTAATGTCTTCCTATCCTTTCTCACTAAGCTAATGAAGGTTTCACCTTGTTCCTACTTGTGCAAACAGGGATCATGTTGTGCCAATCATACATTTTAGTGGAACTACACAAGACAATACAATTAACTGTATCCCAGCCAGTGCTTTAACTCTGCTGGAAGTTCTTGATAATCTTTCGATATAATCTCAGCACTGGTAAACAAGAGTGATTTCAACCATACATTTGAAGTGCAAAAAAATATATACTATTGTGTGATTCCAGTGAGTGCTTTATCATCTCTTATGGGACTACATGAATAAGCTTTTTTTCTCAGGTTGGTACGGGCCTAAGGCCTTCATCCATATTAGTTTGATGTCATCTCTATTTGTATCGTGCTACTGTCATGAGAAACTCCTTTATCTTTGCATGTTAAAGTTTTGCAACCTATGATAAATGGCAATGCTTTGAGTGTTGAGTTGAGCTAATTGGCACTGATTAAATAAACTAATACCTCTCTTTAAGCAAGACTATTATGTTGCTACCTTTACCCATTAAGATAATGAGGGTGCTTCTATTTGTTAGTGTATGTTTCATCAACTAGTCCCACTATTACAGTAATCTCACTCTCTCAATATATGTGCCAACAGGGATGCTCGATTTGGGTGGAACTGCACAAAAACTTTGGGTGCTTCATTGCCTCGACAGCTTCCGTGCTTTCCTGTCAGTCGCTAATCTCTGCTTGCTTTCTTCCTTTGCTGTCAGTCGCTTGGCTTATCTCGGCTTCCAGTCAAAGGAAATAGTAATTGATATGCTACCTCACACAGGTTGGTACTGGTCTTTATCTTGATTATTGTGCCTGTCATATGTATTGGTAATTTGGTATTGTGCTACTGTTTGCCGATTTCATAAAGGAGTAATTTGGAGCCTGAACTCGCAGGCAAATCATTACATCGGGTGATTTCAGTAGAACTACACAAAATGGTCAGATGGACAGGTACTTATGTTGCTGCTATGTACTCCAAAGTTCACTCTGACAAGCATCAATGTTGACAAGAAGTGCCTATATTCATTCGAGTATCAACCGGCGTCAACCAATTGTCAAACTCCAAGTATTAGGAGAGTGAACGCCAAAAATATTGCTTGGTGCATAGCCCAGAAAAACGCAGTCCAGTCTTTGGTCCCAACTTGTGCCTTTTGGTTATCGGCACATATGGTAGCGAACTATATGGCATGGAGACTAAAGATTCCAGACAAGTTGGTTGACACGTATATTCATCTGGCACTTAATCAGTCTGCACGCCAAGGATGCTCCATTTCAGTTGAACTACACAAAAAATTTGCGTGGTCTCTCAACCGCCTCCTTTCTCGTCTGCAATGTAGAATTTTGGCGAGATACAGGACCAAGATGAGCCAGTAAACTAGTTGGATGAAAGTAGTGGCCAAGTTGCTCAAACCTCCCTTGGCACGAGGCCACTATTTGAGGATAAACCTACAAGCAAAGTTCAGATTGTCTGTGCTGCCTCTTATGTACTCGAAAGTTTACTCGTACAAGAACTAATTTTAGCAAGAAGTACCTCCGATTGAACAACATTTACCAGTCTGTACCCTAGGTAATTAAAGTTCGTCCATGGATCATATTGGCTGTGATCTCAATCATTTGGATGCATAAACATACTGAACATGTGTATATCTGAATCTCTTTGTGAATTATGTATGAATATTGTCGTGTGATCTATCAATCATTTGGATGCATAGATATGCTGAGCTTGTGTATATATGAATCTTTTGAGTTGTTGATAGTGAATGTTGGCTATGAATATGAACGTGTCCTGTGAACCTGAGTTTGATATGAATGTTTACCTTTTCTGTTGTATTTGTGTGTGAACTTGTTAGTATGCCTACTATGGGGTATAAAACACAGGTCTCTTATAAAAGTAATGTTGTGTCCAATTTATGTTTTCCCTTCTAACCACATTATATATATTTATATTATTAATATTATCGTATATTTTATAGAGACTTATATATAAATTATAAAAACATCCCACGTGTTATTAACTTATAAAAGTAAATGTTTAAGGGAAGTTGGCAAGGAAAATCCTGGTTGTTTTTGACTCACAGGCAAGGAAAATCCTGGTGATTGCGTACAAAAGCTTGCGAAGATTTTAAGGACCAATTTAATAATAACGCGCTCATTTTTATTTTAAGCAATAACTCGCTAATTTCTTAATTATATATATAAAAAATGTGCCTCTCCGGTTTATTCTTTGGTATTAATTGCTCCTTCTAACATAACATTATATATATAACGAGCCCACCTAATACGTGTATTTCAAGGAAGTGCAAATGGGCTGGGTTTTCTTAGAAAATATAAATGGGCCTGATTGACGCGAAATTATTTGTTCACCCAGCCTAGCAAATGGACTGTACATTCTAGAAAACATGGGTTAAATATATGCCACATTTTTGCAGGCTGACATGTGGGCCAATAGGTCGAAGCCTACGCAGGGCGTTGTCAACTTGGTCAACAAATGATTGTGTCATCCACAGCCATTGGAGTTATATCCAACGGCCGGCATGCACCTTCAATCTCTCGTCTTCTTCCTCCAGCGTCGCCGGGACCGCTTGGTCCGGCCTCCGGCGGCTGGCGGCTCTGCTTAGCACGCATCGCTGCGAAGCGCTTGTTGGAAATATGCCCTAGAGGCAATAATAAATGGTTATTATTATATTTCTTTGTTCATGGTAATTGTCTATTATTCATGCTATAATTGTATTGTCCGGAAATCGTAATACATGTGTGAATACATAGACCACAACGTGTCCCTAGTAAGCCTCTAGTTGACTAGCTCGTCGATCAACAGATAGTCAGGGTTTCCTGACTATGGACATTGGATGTCATTGATAACGGGATCACATCATTAGGAGAATGATGTGATGGACAAGACCCAATCCTAAGCATAGCATAAAAGATCGTGTAGTTTCGTTTGCTAGAGCTTTTCCAATGTCAAGTATCTTTTCCTTAGACCATGAGATCGTGCAACTCCCGGATACCGTAGGAGTGCTTTGGGTGTGCCAAACGTCACAACGTAACTGGGTGACTATAAAGGTGCACTACGGGTATCTCCGAAAGTGTCTGTTGGGTTGGCACGGATCGAGACTGCGATTTGTCACTCCGTGTGACGGAGAGGTATCTCTGGGCCCACTCGGTAATGCATCATCATAATGAGCTCAATGTGACTAAGGCATTAGTCACGGGATCATGCATTGCGGTACGAGTAAAGAGACTTGCCGGTAACGAGATTGAACAAGGTATTGGGATACCGACGATCGAATCTCGGGCAAGTAACATACCGATTGACAAAGGGAATTGCATACGGATTGATTGAATCCTCGACACCGTGGTTCATCCGATGAGATCATCGTGGAACATGTGGGAGCCAACATGGGTATCCAGATCCCGCTGTTGGTTATTGACCGGAGAGGCGTCTCGGTCATGTCTGCATGTCTCCCGAACCCGTAGGGTCTACACACTTAAGGTCCGATGACGCTAGGGTTGTAGAGATATATGTATGCGGAAACCCGAAAGTTGTTCGGAGTCCCGGATGAGATCCCGGACGTCACGAGAGGTTCCGGAATGGTCCGGAGGTGAAGAATTATATATAGGAAGTCAAGTTTCGGCCACCGGGAAAGTTTCGGGGGTTACCGGTATTGTACCGGGACCACCGGAAGGGTCCCGGGGGTCCACCGGGTGGGGCCACCTATCCCGGAGGGCCCCGTGGGCTGAAAGTGGAAGGGAACCAGCCCTTAGTGGGCTGGGGCGCCCCCCTTGGGCCTTCCCCCATGCGCCTAGGGTTGGGAACCCTAGGGGGGAGCTTCCCCCTTGCCTTGGGGGGCAAGTCAACCCCTTCCCCCCTTGGCCGCCCCCCCCCTTGGAGATCCCATCTCCCAGGGCTGGCGCACCCCCCAGGGGCCTATATAAAGGGGGGAGGGCAGCACACTACAGCCTTGGGCGCCTCCCTCCTCCCCTGCAACACCTCTCTCTCTCTCTCGCAGAAGCTTGGTGAAGCCCTGCCGGAGACCCGCTACATCCACCACCACGCCGTCGTGCTGTTGGATCTCCATCAACCTCTCCTCTCCCCTTGCTGGATCAAGAAGGAGGAGACGTCGCTGCACCGTACGTGTGTTGAACGCGGAGGTGCCGTCCGTTCGGCACTCGGTCATCGGTGATTTGGATCACGGCGAGTACGACTCCGTCATCCACGTTCATTGGAACGCTTCCGCTCGCGATCTACAAGGGTATGTAGATGCACTCCTTTCCCCTCGTTGCTAGTAGACTCCATAGATGCATCTTGGTGAGCGTAGGAAAATTTTAAATTATGCTACGATTCCCAACAGTGGCATCATGAGCCAGGCCTATGCGTAGTTACTATGCACGAGTAGAACACAAAGCAGTTGTGGGCGTTGAGTTTGCCAATTCTTCTTGCCGCTACTAGTCTTTTCTTGTTTCGGCGGCATTGTAGGATGAAGCGGCCCGGACCGACCTTACACGTACACTTACGTGAGACAGGTTCCACCGACTGACATGCACAAGTTGCATAAGGTGGCTAGCGGGTGTCTGTCTCTCCTACTTTAGTCGGAACAGATTCGATGAAAAGGGTCCTTATGAAGGGTAAATAGAAATTGGCAAATCACGTTGTGGTCATACGTAGGTAAGAAACGTTCTTGCTAGAAACCTACAAACCACGTAAAAACTTGCAACAACAATTAGAGGACGTCTAACTTGTTTTTGCAGCAAGTGCTATGTGATGTGATATGGCCAGAAGATGTGATGAATGATATATGTGATGTATGAGATTGATCATATTCTTGTAATAGGAATCACGACTTGCATGTCGATGAGTACGACAACCGGCAGGAGCCATAGGAGTTGTCTTTATTATTTTGTATGACCTGCGTGTCATTGAATAACGCCATGTAAATTACTTTACTTTGTTGCTAAACAAGTTAGCCATAGAAGTAGAAGTAATCGTTGGCGTGACGACTTCATGAAGACACAATGATGGAGATCATGATGATGGAGATCATGGTGTCATGCCGGTGACGAAGATGATCATGGTGCCCCGAAGATGGAGATCAAAGGAGCATGATGATATTGGCCATATCATGTCACTATTTGATTGCATGTGATGTTTATCATGTTTTTGCATCTTATTTGCTTAGAACGACGGTAGTAAGTAAGATGATCCCTTATAATAATTTCAAGAAAGTGTTCACCCTAACTGTGCACCGTTGCGAAGGTTCGTTGTTTCGAAGCACCACGTGATGATCGGGTGTGATAGATTCTAACGTTCGAATACAACGGGTGTTGACGAGCCTAGCATGTACAGACATGGCCTCGGAACACACGCAATACACTTAGGTTGACTTGACGAGCCTAGAATGTACAGACATGGCCTCGGAACACGGAGGACCGAAAGGTCGAGCATGAGTCGTATAGAAGATACGATCTGTTGGAAATATGCCCTAGAGGCAATAATAAATGGTTATTATTATATTTCTGTGTTCATGATAATAGTCTTTTATTCATGCTATAATTGTATTGTCCGGAAATCGTAATACATGTGTGAATACATAGACCACAACCTGTCCCTAGTAAGCCTCTAGTTGACTAGCTCGTTGATCAACAGATAGTCATGGTTTCCTGACTATGGACATAGGATGTCATTGATAACGGGATCACATCATTAGGAGAATGATGTGATGGACAAGACCCAACTTAAGCATAGCATAAAAGATCGTGTAGTTTCGTTTGCTAGAGCTTTTCCAATGTCAAGTATCTTTTCCTTAGACCATGAGATCGTGCAACTCCCGGATACCGTAGGAGTGCTTTGGGTGTGCCAAACGTCACAACGTAACTGGGTGACTATAAAGGTGCATTACGGGTATCTCCGAAAGTGTCTGTTGGGTTGGCACGGATTGAGACTGGGATTTGTCACTCCGTGTGACGGAGAGGTATCTCTGGGCCCACTCGGTAATGCATCATCATAATGAGCTCAATGTGACTAAGGCGTTAGTCACGGGATCATGCATTGCGGTACGAGTAAAGAGACTTGCCGGTAACGAGATTGAACAAGGTATTGGGATACCGACGATCGAATCTCGGGCAAGTAACATACCGATTGACAAAGGGAATTGCATACGGGATTGATTGAATCCTCGACACCATGGTTCATCCGATGAGATCATCGTGGAACATGTGGGAGCCAACATGGGTATCCAGATCCCGCTGTTGGTTATTGACCGGAGAGGCGTCTCGGTCATGTCTGCATGTCTCCCGAACCCGTAGGGTCTACACACTTAAGGTTCGGTGACGCTAGGGTTGTAGAGATATATGTATGCGGAAACCCGAAAGTTGTTCGGAGTCCCGGATGAGATCCCGGACGTCACGAGAGGTTCCGGAATGGTCCGGAGGTGAAGAATTATATATAGGAAGTCCAGTTTCGGCCACCGGGAAAGTTTCGGGGGTTACCGGTATTGTACCGGGACCACCGGAAGGGTCCCGGGGGTCCACCGGGTGGGGCCACCTATCCCGGAGGGCCCCGTGGGCTGAAAGTGGAAGGGAACCAGCCCTTAGTGGGCTGGGGCACCCCCCCTTGGGCCTCTCCCCATGCGCCTAGGGTTGGGAACCCTAGGGGGGAGTCCCCCCTTGCCTTGGGGGGCAAGGCACCCCTTCCCCCCCACTTGGCCGCCGCCCCCCTTGGATCTGATCTCCAGGGCCGGCGCCCCCCCAGGGGGCCTATATAAAGGGGGGAGGGAGGGCAGCATACAACAGCCTTGGGCGCCTCCCTCCTCCCCTGCAACACCTCTCTCTCTCTCGCAGAAGCTTGCGAAGCCCTGCGGAGACCCGCTACATCCACCACCACGCCGTCGTGCTGTTGGATCTCCATCAACCTCTCCTTCCCCCTTGCTGGATCAAGAAGGAGGAGACGTCGCTGCACCGTACGTGTGTTGAACGCGGAGGTGCCGTCCGTTCGGCACTCGGTCATCGGTGATTTGGATCACGGCGAGTACGACTCCGTCATCCACGTTCATTGCAACGCTTCCGCTCGCGATCTACAAGGGTATGTAGATGCACTCCCTTCCCCTCGTTGCTAGTATACTCCATTGATGCATCTTGGTGAACGTAGGAAAATTTTAAAATTATGCTACGATAACCAACAGTGGCATCATGAGCCAGGTCTATGCGTAGTTACTATGCACGAGTAGAACACAAAGAAGTTGTGGGCGTTGAGTTTGCCAATTCTTCTTGCCGCTACTAGTCGTTTCTTGTTTCAGATTGTAGGATGAAGCGGCCCGGACCGACCTAACACGTACGCTTACGTGAGACTGGTTCCACCGACTGACATGCACTAGTTGCATAAGGTGGCTAGCGGGTGTCTGTCTCTCCTACTTTAGTCGGAACGGATTCGATGAAAAGGGTCCTTATGAAGGGTAAATAGAAATTGGCAAATCACGTTGTGGTCATACGTAGGTAAGAAATCGTTCTTGCTAGAAACCTACAAACCACGTAAAACTTGCAACAACAATTAGAGTACGTCTAACTTGTTTTTGCAGCAAGTGCTATGTGATGTGATATGGCCAGAAGATGTGATGAATGATATATGTGATGTATGAGATTGATCATATTCTTGTAATAGGAATCACGACTTGCATGTCGATGAATATGACAACCGGCAGGAGCCATAGGAGTTGTCTTTATTATTTTGCATGACCTGCGTGTCATTGAATAACGCCATGTAAATTACTTTACTTTGTTGCTAAACGGGTTAGCCATAGAAGTAGAAGTAATCGTTGGCGTGACGACTTCATGAAGACACAATGATGGAGATCATGGTGTCATGCCGGTGACAAAGATGATCATGGTGCCCCGAAGATGGAGATCAAAGGAGCATGATGATATTGGCCATATCATGTCACTATTTGATTGCATGTGATGTTTATCATATTTTTGCATCTTATTTGCTTAGAACGACGGTAGTAAGTAAGATGATCCCTTATAATAATTTCAAGAAAGTGTTCACCCAAACTATGCACCGTTGCGAAGGTTCGTTGTTTCGAAGCACCACGTGATGATCGGGTGTGATAGATTCTAACGTTCGAATACAACGGGTGTTGACGAGCCTAGCATGTACAGACATGGCCTCGGAACACACGCAATACACTTAGGTTGACTTGACGAGCCTAGCATGTACAGACATGGCCTCGGAACACGGAGGACCGAAAGGTCGAGCATGAGTCGTATAGAAGATACGATCAACACGGAGATGTTCACCGATCTTGACTAGTCCGTCTCACGTGATGATCGGACACGGCCTAGTTGAATTCGGATCATGTTTCACTTAGATGACTAGAGGGATGTCTATCTGAGTGGGAGTTCATTAAATAATTTGATTAGATGAACTCAATTATCATGAACTTAGTCTAAAATCTTTACACTATGTCTTGTAGATCAAATGGCCAACGTTGTCCTCAATTTCAACGCGTTCCTAGAGAAAACCAAGCTGAAAGATGATGGCAGCAATTATACGGACTGGGTCCGGAACCTGAGGCTCATCCTCATAGTAGCCAAGAAAGATTATGTCTTAGAAGCACCGCTAGGTGAAGCACCAATCCCTGAGAACCAAGACGTTATGAACGCTTGGCAGCAGCGTGCTGATGATTACTCCCTCGTTCAGTGCGGCATGCTTTACAGCTTAGAACCGGGTCTCCAAAAGCGTTTTGAGAAACATGGAGCATATGAGATGTTCGAGGAGCTGAAACTGGTTTTTCAAGCTCATGCCCGGGTCGAGAGATATGATGTCTCCGACAAGTTCTTCAGCTGTAAAATGGAGGAGAACAGTTCTGTTAGTGAGCACATACTCAGAATGTCTGGGTTGCACAACCGCTTGTCTCAGCTGGGAGTTAATCTCCCAGATGACGCGGTCATTGACAGAATCCTCCAGTCGCTTCCACCAAGCTACAAGAGCTTTGTGATGAACTACAATATGCAGGGGATGGAAAAGACCATTCTCGAGGTGTATTCAATGCTGAAATCAGCTGAGGTAGAGATCAGAAAAGAACATCAAGTGTTGATGGTGAATAAAACCACTAAGTTCAAGAAGGGCAAGGGTAAGAAGAACTTCAAGAAGGACGGCAAGGGAGTTGCCGCGCCCGGTAAGCCAGTTACCGGGAAGAAGTCAAAGAATGGACCCAAGCCCGAGACTGAGTGCTTTTATTGCAAGGGAAGTGGTCACTGGAAGCGGAACTGCCCCAAATATTTAGCGGACAAGAAGAAGGCCGGCAACACCCAAGGTATATGTGATATACAAGTAATTGATGTGTACCTTACCAGTACTCGTAGTAGCTCCTGGGTATTTGATACCGGTGCGGTTGCTCATATTTGTAACTCAAATCAGGAACTACGGAATAAACGGAGACTGGCAAAAGACGAGGTGACGATGCGCGTCGGGAATGGTTCCAAGGTCGATGTGATCGCCGTCGGCACGCTACCTCTGCATCTACCCATGGGATTAGTTATAAACCTCAATAATTGTTATTTAGTGCCAGCTTTGAGCATGAACATTGTATCTGGATCTCGTTTAATTCGAGATGGCTACTCATTTAAATCTGAGAATAATGGTTGTTCTATTTATTTGAGAGATATGTTTTATGGTCATGCCCCGCTGGTCAATGGTTTATTTTTGATGAATCTCGAACGTGATGCTACACATGTTCATAGTGTGAATACCAAAAGATGTAAAGTTGATAACGATAGTCCCACATACTTGTGGCACTGCTGCCTTGGTCACATTGGTGTCAAGCGCATGAAGAAGCTCCATGCAGATGGACTTTTGGAGTCTCTTGATTACGAATCATTTGACACGTGCGAACCATGCCTCATGGGTAAGATGACCAAGACTCCGTTCTCCGGAACAATGGAGCGAGCAACCAACTTATTGGAAATCATACATACCGATGTGTGCGGTCCAATGAGTGTTGAGGCTCGCGGAGGATATCGTTATGTTCTCACTCTCACTGATGATTTAAGTAGATATGGGTATGTCTACCTAATGAAACACAAGTCTGAAACCTTTGAAAAGTTCAAGGAATTTCAGAGTGAAGTCGAGAATCAACGTGACAGGAAAATAAAATTCTTACGATCAGATCGTGGAGGAGAATATTTAAGTCACGAATTTGGTACACACTTAAGGAAATGTGGAATAGTTTCACAACTCACGCCGCCTGGAACATCTCAGAGAAATGGTGTGTCCGAACGTCGTAATCGCACTCTATTGGATATGGTACGATCTATGATGTCTCTTACCGATTTACCGCTCTCATTTTGGGGTTATGCTTTAGAGACTGCCGCATTCACTTTAAATAGGGCACCGTCTAAATCCGTTGAGACGACACCGTATGAATTATGGTTTGGGAAGAAACCTAAGCTGTCGTTTCTAAAAGTTTGGGGATGTGATGCTTATGTCAAGAAACTTCAACCTGAAAAGCTCGAACCCAAATCGGAAAAATGCGTCTTCATAGGATACCCTAAGGAAACTATTGGGTATACCTTCTACCTCAGATCCGAAGGCAAGATCTTCGTTGCCAAGAACGGGTCCTTTCTAGAGAAGGAGTTTCTCTCGAAAGAATTGAGTGGGAGGAAAGTGGAACTTGATGAGGTGATAGTCACCCCTTCCGAACCGGAAAGTAGCACAGCGCGGGAAAATGTTCCTGTGGTGCCTACACCAACTGGGGAGGAAGTTAATGATGATCATGAAACTTCAAGTCAAGTTACTGAACTTCGTAGGTCCACAAGGACACGTTCCGCACCAGAGTGGTACGGCAACCCTGTCCTGGAAATCATTTGTTAGACAACGGTGAACCTTCGAACTATGAAGAAGCGATGGCGGGCCCGGATTCCGACAAATGGCTAGAAGCCATGAAATCCGAGATAGAATCCATGTATGAAAACAAAGTATGGACTTTGACAGACTTGCCCGATGAGCGGCGAGCCATAGAAAACAAATGGATCTTTAAGAAGAAGACGGACGCAGATGGTAATGTGACCATCTACAAAGCTCGACTTGTCGCTAAGGGTTATCGACAAGTTCAAGGGGTTGACTACGATGAGACTTTCTCACCCGTAGCGAAGCTGAAGTCCGTCCGAATCATGTTAGCAATTGCCGCATACTATGATTATGAGATATGGCAGATGGACGTCAAATCGGCATTCCTTAACGGCTTCCTTAAGGAAGAGTTGTATATGATGCAGCCGGAAGGTTTTGTCGATCCTAAGAATGCTAACAAAGTATGCAAGCTCCAGCGCTCAATCTATGGGCTGGTGCAAGCATCTCGGAGTTGGAACATTCGCTTTGATGAGATGATCAAAGCGTTTGGGTTTACACAGACTTATGGAGAAGCCTGTGTTTACAAGAAAGTGAGTGGGAGCTCTGTAGCATTTCTCATATTATATGTGGATGACATATTATTGATGGGAAATGATATAGAATTCTTGGAAAGTATAAAGGCCTATTTGAATAAGTGTTTTTCAATGAAGGACCTTGGAGAAGCTGCTTATATATTAGGCATCAAGATCTATAGAGATAGATCAAGACGCCTCATTGGTCTTTCACAAAGTACATACCTTGACAAGATATTGAAGAAGTTCAGTATGGATCAGTCCAAGAAGGGGTTCTTGCCTGTATTGCAAGGTGTGCAATTGAGCACGGCTCAATGCCCGACCACAGCAGAAGATATAGAAGAGATGAGTGTCATCCCCTATGCCTCGGCCATAGGGTCTATTATGTATGCCATGCTGTGTACCAGACCTGATGTAAACCTTGCCGTAAGTTTGGTAGGAAGGTACCAAAGTAATCCCGGCAAGGAACACTGGACAGCGGTCAAGAATATCCTGAAGTACCTGAAGAGGACTAAGGATATGTTTCTCGTTTATGGAGGTGACGAAGAGCTCGTCGTAAAGGGTTACGTCGACGCTAGCTTCGACACAGATCTGGATGACTCGAAGTCACAGACTGGATACGTGTATATTTTGAATGGAGGAGCAGTAAGCTGGTGCAGTTGCAAGCAAAGCGTCGTGGCGAGATCTACATGTGAAGCGGAGTACATGGCATCCTCGGAGGCAGCACAAGAAGCAGTCTGGATGAAGGAGTTCATTACCGACCTAGGGGTGATTCCCAATGCGTCAGGCCCGATGACTCTCTTCTGTGACAACACTGGAGCTATTGCCCTTGCGAAGGAGCCCAGGTTTCACAAGAAGACCAGGCATATCAAGCGTCGCTTCAACTCCATTCGTGAAAGTGTTCAAAATGGAGACATAGATTGTAAAGTACATACGGACCTGAATGTAGCAGATCCGTTGACTAAACCTCTCCCTAGGGCAAAACATGATCAACACCAGGACGCAATGGGTGTTCGATTCATCACAATGTAACTAGATTATTGACTCTAGTGCAAGTGGGAGACTGTTGGAAATATGCCCTAGAGGCAATAATAAATGGTTATTATTATATTTCTTTGTTCATGGTAATTGTCTATTATTCATGCTATAATTGTATTGTCTGGAAATCGTAATACATGTGTGAATACATAGACCACAACGTGTCCCTAGTAAGCCTCTAGTTGACTAGCTCGTTGATCAACAGATAGTCATGGTTTCTTGACTATGGACATTGGATGTCATTGATAACGGGATCACATCATTAGGAGAATGATGTGATGGACAAGACCCAATCCTAAGCATAGCATAAAAGATCGTGTACTTTCGTTTGCTAGAGCTTTTCCAATGTCAAGTATCTTTTACTTAGACCATGAGATCGTGCAACTCCCGGATACCGTAGGAGTGCTTTGGGTGTGCCAAACGTCACAACGTAACTGGGTGCCTATAAAGGTGCTCTACGGGTATCTCCGAAAGTGTCTGTTGGGTTGGCACGGATCGAGACTGGGATTTGTCACTCCGTGTGACGGAGAGGTATCTCTGGGCCCACTCGGTAATGCATCATCATAATGAGCTCAATGTGACTAAGGCGTTAGTCACGGGATCATACATTGCGGTACGAGTAAAGAGACTTGCCGGTAACGAGATTGAACAAGGTATTGGGATACCGACGATCGAATCTCGGGCAAGTAACATACCGATTGACAAAGGGAATTGCATACGGATTGATTGAATCCTCGACACCGTGGTTCATCCGATGAGATCATCGTGGAACATGTGGGAGCCAACATGGGTATCCAAATCCCGCTGTTGGTTATTGACCGGAGAGGCGTCTCGGTCATGTCTGCATGTCTCCCGAACCCGTAGGGTCTACACACTTAAGGTTCGGTGACGCTAGGGTTGTAGAGATATATGTATGTGGAAACCCGAAAGTTGTTCGGAGTCCCGGATGAGATCCCGGACGTCACGAGAGGTTCCGGAATGGTCCGGAGGTGAAGAATTATATATAGGAAGTCCAGTTTCGGCCACCGGGAAAGTTTCGGGGGTTACCGGTATTGTACCGGGACCACCGGAAGGGTCCCGGGGGTCCACCGGGTGGGGCCACCTATCCCGGAGGGCCCCGTGGACTGAAAGTGGAAGGGAACCAGCCCTTAGTGGGCTGGGGCGCCCCCCCCTTGGGCCTCCCCCCATGCGCCTAGGGTTGGGAACCCTAGGGGGGAGTTCCCCCTTGCCTTGGGGGGCAAGG